>NW_017731365.1:3195698-3209399 GCF_001890085.2 Hipposideros armiger | reverse complement strand
AGACAGACAGACAGAGCAAGAGAGAGAGAGAGAATGAATGACTGGCGGAGGAGGAAGACTTCACCAGTGAGGGGAGTGAATGCCCCTGCAGTGCTCCTGCCCTAGCTCCCTGCCCAGCCCTTTTGCTCACCTCCTCCACCATCTTCCTTCCCTGGGGCACAGTGTGGAGGAAGCTCTGGATCACCTGGAATTGCTCCATGGACAGCGGCTTGGTCTTCGAGGGGGCAGGCCTAACAAGGAAGGAGGCAGTGGCATAATCAGTACTCCCAAAGGCCTCTAGGATGCCCTGCTGTTAACACTCTCCCATTTATACAGCTGCTGAGAGGCACCAGGTTACAGGGTCCAAGTCTTCCTTTTGAAATCAAGATCGGGGAGACATGGGGCATTTTCCCCACTGGGGAAACTGAGGCCCAGAAAGGTCAAGTGACTTTCTCCAGGTCACCCAGCAAGTCTAGGGTAAGCCAGAAAATGAACCCCAGATGCCCAGTTTCTAGCTCTGACTCTGAGCTCCTGGTTATGTCCCCAGCATACTGGGGCAGCCCATTGGGGCACTGAGCCACCCACGCCACTTACTCCAGCCTGGAGGCAGTCCCACTGTGGTGAAACAGGATGAGGGTACCCAGGACCATGCCCAGGTTGGTCCTGCCCACACCCGTCTGGCAGCTGAAGAGGAGAGCAGGGGGAGGACCACGGGCATCTCGAAGCAGCAGCAGGCTGGGGGTCTCCTAGGGAAGGACCATGAATACCATGTAACAGCGTGACCCAAAATCCCCTTGGCTAAGGACTAAGTAGGGGTAGAGGGGTCATGACATAAGTCCACCCCCACCCCACAGTTTGCGGCAAGTTAAAGCCAAACAGCAACTCAGCCTCTTTTGCCAAACCCCACAACCTGATCTGCTCCACCTGCCCCCTTGGTGCCCAGGCCCTGCCACCTTCCCAGACCCTGGAGGAGACCACAGAGCTAGCTCTGAAAGTGAGAACTACTCAGAGGGGACAAGGCCATCTCTAACACCCCTGTGAGATGCTAATTAAATAAGGTGACCTCCAGAAGGGGTTGGGAGAGAAACACCACCAGGACTCAGGAAATATCAGTGGAAGAATATAGAGGGTAAGAATTTTTAGCTCCAGTAAAGAAATAAACTTGAGGTCTAGAGAGGTTAGGATATTGTCCAAGATTACACTGCAAGTTAGCAGCTCAGTCAGGGCCGAAGTCCAGGACTGGGCTCTCTTATCAGAGAATGTACAAATACTTACCCCCACACACACACACACACACATACACATATCCCATGCATAACCCAATCACAGACACAGGTGTGTATACACACAACCTCCATACACACATGCACATACCCCCTACACACTTGACACCATATATAACACAGAATGAGCACTTCTGAGGAAACCCAGAGGCCACGCCCACCCTGAGCATCTCCATGGAGACAGAACCTAGACACAGACCCACTCTCCAGGCCCTTGCACACCCTCTGTGCTCCCACCACCCTCCCACCCCCACTTACCCGGATGACACTGACAAAGGCATCAAACTGGGCTTCCAGGGGGGCCCCTTGCTCTGGCAGGGGCAGGCGGTGGTACCTGCCAGGTGAGGGGGAGCAGCCCATCAGACAGGCCACACACCCTGGGCATCCCCTACCCTTGCATTCCCATGAGAGAGACAGGTGTGGGGAACTCAGCCCCACCTACAGCTGGTGAGACCGAGGCCACAGCAGAGAGCAGGACCAGAGCGAGCACCACGGCCAACACCCTGAGGTCCTGCGCAGGACTGGCCCTGGGTACCTGTAGGTGGGCTGCAGGAAGAGGGGCCGCTTGTACACCTCCTCGGTCACGTGCACATCATCCTCACCCCGGATAGCCACGGCGTGGGGCTCCCCTGACAGGTCCTCAGTGTTGTGGTACACGTGGTATGTGTTCTCGCTCAGCTGGGCAAAGTCATGGATCTAGATGGAGGCGTGGGGGACAGAGGGCCATGACGGACCTTCAGGTCCCTCACGGCCCTCCTAGCTGACCTCTGGAGTGACAAGGCCACAGAGAGGCTGCTTCACCTCCAGGGGGAACTACATGGCCAGGGTTGCTCTACATGCCCTGGTAATCCTGAGGGCAGCCATCTATGCATAGGCTGACATGGCCCACAATGGGGCCAGGTAGGAAGGGCTCTGCCCAGTGGGCAGCAGGAATTCAGCTGCCAGACAGAAGGACAGCTGGGAGCTAGAGAGGAAGCCTGGGAGGGGGATGGGGAGATGACCAGCGGACCGTGCAGCCTTGGTTCCTGCCCGTGGCAGTCTCATGGGGGAGGCACTGTGACCCCCACACTCTATTTACACAACCGCCACAGAGACCTTGACAAATCTTGTGGAGGAAGAAGACAGAGGGACCTCAGAAACAGACAGAGGTCCATGAGAAAAATGCTTCACCCCAGGCCTCACAGCTCACAGAAGGCTGAACTTCAGTCTTGGACTCCTAGTCCAGTGCTGTTTTCACTCCACCAGACCCCTTTCTAAATAAGGATGTGGAGTATGGAGGGAAACAAGCAGGGTGGGAAAGGGGCAGAGGCGAACAGAGTCGAGAATAGGAAGTCCTTCCTCGGGCTGCCCCTGAACTGGCCTTGCAGCCAGCCACTCACCCAAGCAGGGCAGATACTCAAGTGGGTGAGTACGGGCCAGTGAGAGCAAGGCTGAGCTGTGGGCTGGGATCTCAACTCAGCTGGGGTCCCAGGCCGATCAGGGACGGGGCCCTCCCATCCATACCAGTGGCCCTCACCTCTTTCCGGATGGCCAGCTCTAAGCTCTCTGCCTGGACCCCTGGTCCAAGGCCCTGGAGGTTCTCATGAAGGCTCTGCTTGTCTCGAGGTGTGTACGGCACGAAGTCCTCATCAGCACGCAGAAATAGCACAGGTTCCTCCCGCACACAGAAGATGACACACTCCTGCCGGAAGCCCAAGGCGGAAGGAAGCCATCGCCACTGCCGGGCATGGGCTCCCGCTCCACTACCCCACCTCTGGGCCTTTGAGCAGGCCGCTCCCCCTCCTCAAGGGCCTATCACCCCAGCCTGTCCCTGCAGCCTGAATCCTACCCAAGAAGCAAAGCTCAGCCCGATGCCACCTGCTCCTGACCCTCCCCCTTCTCAGGGCCAACAGTCCTTCATCTGAATCTCGTAGTGTGAATTCCCACTTTGTGGTAACATTATCAATGAATACATCTTTTCTCCCTTCATGGACGACAGGTTCCTCGCAGGTAGAATCGTATCCGTCGCTTTCATATCCCCATAATTCCTAGCACTGAGCCCTGGATAAATCAAGTGCTTGAAAAACATCAGCTGAAGAAATGAATGCTCACTACCACCATGTCATCATTCATTCACTGTGTACCATCCAGACAGAGGGAGATATGTGGGCAGACCCCACCCTGGAGGAACCTGCAGTCAAGCTGGGAAGACGGAATCGCCACACGGCTAACACCCCCACCCCACTACGGTTCATTCAAAGACTCCCCATCTTAGCCCCAGGTCAAATCGGACACTGGGGATCTGCAATGAGCCTGAAATCACAGTGGACCCTCAGCCTCTGTCCTGGAGACACTCAAAACCCCACTTCAACAGCAGGCAGGACAGAAGCAGGCACTTGGAGTCCAGATGTCTGGGTTTGGGTCCTGGGACACCACTCATGAGCTGTGTCACTTATCCTCTCTGAGCCTTGGATTCCTCCTCTATAAAATTGGGAAATAACTGCCCCACCATC
Source organism: Hipposideros armiger (assembly GCF_001890085.2). Lineage (NCBI taxonomy): Eukaryota > Metazoa > Chordata > Mammalia > Chiroptera > Hipposideridae > Hipposideros > Hipposideros armiger. The sequence continues at coordinate 3,205,645 of NW_017731365.1, read as the reverse complement.
ATAGGGTTAATATGAGGCTGTAAATGTTAGTTGTAATCATCATCCTGTGGCTCTCTCGTTATGACCTGGCCCCTCTTGTCACCCTGTCACCCTCCTCGCTTCCTCTGAGGTTCTCAGAGTGGGGTGTATGAAGGGCTTCTGATCTTGGGGCTCCCTGTCTACACAGAATGATGCAATAAACATTCCCAGCGTTTCCCAACCACACTGACCACGATGACCACCATGGTACGCAAGGCCTGGTAGGGCCGGGTCCAGGTTGCCAGCCGCCCTCCCGATCCTGTGACCAGACTCCTCCAGGGCCTCTGAAGTTGCCCCTCCAGGGAGCCCCTTTCCCGATTTAAGGGTCTAGCCCCTACCTAGGAAGTCACCATGCTTACCTTGTGTCCGTCCTTCTGGAGTTTCTGGAGGACCTGCTTGAAACCTGAGAGGCTGGGCTGCCCCATGCCAAACACGGTGAGCCCGCCCCGCACCTGCCGGAAGTTGGGAGCCCCACAGCTCCGCACAGTGCCCAGCACGTCCATCTTCTCAGCCACATCCCGCACGAGGAAGTAGCGTCCCTGGAAGTGGGAGAGCCACAGGGGGTCACTCAGATGACTCAGGGACATTTTCTACAGATGGGGCTCTGTCCCAGAGCCCAGGGGACAGGGAGCAGGAGATGGGACATGGTCCTCAAGTTGTCTATAAGTTCACAGAAAAAACAGATAATATACGTAACCATCTGTGATCCTGGGAAGGGTGTCACAGAGTGCAGGAAAAGGAAAGACAACCCCTGAGTGGAAATCTGAGAAGGCTTCATGTAGAAGGTGGCATCTGAGCCAGGCCTTGAAGAAGGAGAGCACAGGGGCACTCCTGGGACAGGAAACTGAAGCTGGCTGTAGGGTGAGCCCACAGCTCCCTGGGAGAAAGACAAAGGACCCTCACTCCCAGAGGAAGTGCATGGAGAAGGGGCCCACGTAGGGAGTTAGAGCTAGGGCAGCAGGAATCAACTAGAAGAAGACTGTGCTAGCCCCTTCTTAGGGCCCTAAGGACAAGTAGGTCTCTCCTCTCCCCAGCTGGAGTGAACAGATTGAACAGAAGAGGAGAAAAACACTATTTGGGGATCAGGAGAGAGTCGGGGAACCAGAATAGTTCACTCCTGGGTACAAAGGAACCCTGAGGTCATCTTGTCCACCCCCCTGCCTCCAGTAGGACCACATGGACATTGCTGACAGAATTTCTTCCAGATGCCAGAAATTCCAGCTATTCTTTCAGCAAATACAGTTTAATCGTCAATTACGCATGCATCGTTCATTCACTTACTATTTACTGAGCACCGGCATTGCTCCCAAGCACTGTCTGGAGCCTAGGGCTACAGCAGTGAACGAGACAGATGAAAAGTCATCTGTCTTTGTGGATTTCCTTCCTGGGAGATTTTTAAGGTTTAAGAAAAACATAGCTAAGCGAGAGAAGTTTTGGAACCTCAGAAAAGAAGGGGAGGGAGGTCCCCAGCCTGGGGGAAGCAGTCTGGTGCCTGGCGGCCTTCTGTCCCCATCTATGTTCTCCCTGGTGCTGTGAGGGATGGGGTGTGGGTAGGCTAGGGCTAGGCAGGGGATAGATGGATAAAGAACAGCAGGGGCTCCACAGGGCAGAAGGAACGGGCCCTAGGAAACCAGGGGGTGAGGGAAAGTGGGACTAGGACACCAGAGGTTGGGGTGAGGCAGAGAAACAAAGACTGGGGACAGTAGGGAAAGCCAGAAGAGATAAGGGAGAGAACCTGTGAGGAAGGATGACAGGAGGGGAGAGGCCAAATGAGGGAGGGAAGCAGAGGGCCTGACCGCACCTGAACCAGGTAGTGCTCAGGGGTGGCGTCCGAGAGCCGGCCCAGCGTGTAATGCGCCTTGAGCAGCTCATCATGGATCTGGAACTCCTCCTTGCAGTTGTACCTGCCGGGGGCAGACCGAGACCCAAGTCAGGCAACCTCCATAGCCAGGGTCGACCCCACCCTCACCAGACCCCACAGCAGGGCCACCCCACTCCCACCCATGTGGCTACCTATTTGTAGCAGAGACTACCCCTTGTATCCCAATATCCACTCTCCCCTTCGTCAGCAATAGAACCCCAGAACTGGGACTGAGCCATCTATCTGACGATTACATTTCCCAGCCTCCCTTGCAACTAGTATGGTCATGTGATTAAGTTCTGGCCAATGAGGTGTGAGAAAACGTGACGTGGGCAACTTCTTGGCCATTCCCTTAAAAGGAAGCTGTGTGCCTTCTACCCTTCTCTCTTTTTCCCTGGCTAGCATCCAGAAGTGATGGCAGGAAGTAGATGTTGATGGTGGTGGGGTAACAGGAGAAGAGGAGCCTGGCTGATGATCATGGAGCAGCCATACCAGACTGGTGCACTTCCTTAACTTTTATGTGTGAGAAGCTTCTGTCTTGTGTAAGGTCTTCTATCCGGGGTTACTTTGGTCCTGGATGGTCTCTCCATCAGATTGGCTCTGAGAACAACGCCCACACTGACAATCCCCCAGCAGAGTGAGGTGGTTCAGAAACAGGCTTTGGGACCGTTTGGCCTGGACGTGATCTACCTCCGCTTGGTAACGCCATGCTGTTGGAGTTACTCACTTTCTCTATAGCTCTGTGTCCAGTGATTCCCACCTCCCAGGGCTGCTGTAGAATTCAGTGCATTAATGAATGTGAGCACAACCCAGTGCCTTGGGCACAGTAAACGCTTATCAATAAAATTATTACTAGGAGTAGTCTTACCTCCACACAAAACCATTTCAAATAAAACCCATGGGTATAAATCCAGGTTTCTACAGATGCTACACCAGGGGGAGGTCTGTGTACTCAAGACATAGGAAGCTTCTGTGCTGATAGTAACAATGAATAAGACTCAGCCTCCCAGAGCTTGTGATCTGGTGTCATGATCCTCTTTGCAAAAGAACTGCCCTGAGGCAAGGCAGGGTGGTGGAGCGGGTGGGGCAGTAGCTGAGGAGACAAGAGACCTGGGTTCCCCTCTGCCAGGTCTGCTCCCATCTCACTGCATAGGCCATGATGAGCAAATCTCCCTACCTCCCCAAAACTCAGTTTGTGTATTAGGTCAGCTTTTGCCTCTGATCAGGAGTCAGCAAGGACCAGATTACAAATATTTGAGGCTTTGTGGGTCATACAGTCTCTGTTGCAACTATTCAACTCTGCAGTTTACGTGTTAAACATCCACAGACAATAGGTAAGTGAATGGGAGTGCCAGTGTTCTAATAAAACTTTATTTCCAAAAACAGATGATGGGCTGGATTTGACCCATAGGATAGAATTTGCCAACCCCTGTGCTGAATGATCTCTAAGGTCCCTTCTACCTCAAACACACTACAACCCAAGGAGGACTGTGCTCATGGCTGCCTCCAGGAGGTGGGCACAGTAGCATGATGGTGGGTTTTTACAGCAGGCCATGACTTTTCTGAACCACACCACTCAGTTAACTATTCTGAACATCATCCCCACATGTCTTGATAAGGAAACTGAGGCCCAGAGAGGGAACAGATTTGCCCCAGGTCACAGAGCACGGCCCAGGATACATGTCGCCAACACTGTCCTCCAGGCCCAAACCTAGTCTCCTCATCTCTAACAGAGAGATTACAGATCAAGACTCTTTTATATAACATCTCTTTTCCTCCCCTCATCATGAGCCCAGTAATGTATTATGATTATAATTTTCCTGTCAGGTCCCAAAGCCAGCAGGCCGGATTTATCATTCCCACCCTCAGGTTTCCTTACACGGAAGGCCCCATCTGCTAGTTCTCTGCCGAACTTCTATGTGTGGAACATATTTAATTCTTAACCCATTGTGTCCTACTTCCTGTGTCCTGTGGGGCCCAGAGGCAGGGAGCACGGTGGGCAGATTCAATGTAAGACAAGGCTTGCTGACTCCCCAGGAGACGGATCCAATGCGCCTTCCATCTTCCTGGCCTCAGATTCCCCAGCACCTGCTCAGTCACTGGGCTCCACGGGACAGACAGGATTACAGGAACCCTTCCTGACCCTCTTCCTCTGGAGGCAGTGTGTCCAGGTCTCTCTCAAAATATGGTGCCAGAACAAACCCTCAGCCTCCTCCGGGAATGTCCCTGAAGGACCTCATTAGGACAGTTGACAAACAGCTTCTAGCTTTTTCAGCCCAAGGCCCTTTACTGGCCTGGTGTTAACCTCAGTTTCCAACCATAATTACTAGTTGTAGAAAAAAAATGAATCTAAATTTTATGCATCTAAGAATATAAACTTTCTTTGAAAATGTTCAGCCAAAAATTATTTCCAAGCGTGTCTCCCCAGTCCCTCCTCCTTCTCTACGCTCCCTGGCACTATGGACATAGTAAGTAACATAAGCTAAGAGACCCACGACAGAGTCTCTGCCACCAGCTTGCTGTGTGACTCCAGAAAAACAGCTTAACCTCTCTGGGCCTCAGTGTCTTCATCTATGAAAATGGTTTGTAGGCATTAAGTGCTGTATGCCACCACCCCTCCAGGCAGCTCCCCCAGCCATGTCTTCTAGGGACATGGTCACGTTACCCCTGACACTCACGTGATCACGACGGGGGCCACCTTGTTGGGGATGATGGACTTGGCCTTACTGTTGTGCAAGCCCGTGGTCTGGAAGGAATGGACACTGAGTGAGTGCCGCCCGTCCATTGTGCCGCCACTCTGGAGTCCCTCAAAGGAGGCACTGGCTGAGACCGTCTGCTGGGCTGTGCTGGCCGTCGTACCCATAGTCAGCCAGCAGCCTCAGGATCCAAGACCTGTGGGGTGAGAGGACATGTGGTCAAGGAAGGGATGGGGGAAACCAGGGCAGGAAGGGACCTAGTCCACCCCTCACACCCACTGTACGTACAGATGCAAAGTCAGAGGCCCAGAGAAGGCCAGCTCACCCTGTAGCTGAAGACAGGGGGTAGGTGTGCCACCCACCACATGTTTGCCAAGTGCCTGCTGTGTGCCTGGCCCTCTGTGGGCGCTTTGGGGGTTATGGACATAGAGAGACATAAAGACGCAGCCCCCAACTCCTCACAGCAATCTTCTTGCAAAACTATGACAGTTAGGAAGGGGTTACTCCTCCACACCAGGCAGGGACTGAGGGCTCCAGGTGACTGGGTCAGGCCACATGGAGGCCAAGCCTTCCAAACTAGAAGTAGGAGACCTGAGGGAGAACCAGAAGCAGGTGCAGAGGGAAGTCACGTTTGGGTGTAAAGGATCTGGATGGGAACAGGATGCAGGAGGACATCCTAGCTATGGTTGTCACAGAATTAGGCCAGGGAAGTCCAAACTAGGTGAGCTCTCAGCAAATCAAGGGTCCAGTGAAAGCACCAGGCCCTGAACTTGACAATCAATAACATCAACCTCAACATCATCAACCAACAGGCAAAGCTTCTGCCCCACATGAGACATGCCGGGTATCCTTATGGAGAGCTCTCTCCTGGGAAACAGATGAGGATACATGCAAAAATGGGCTACAAGGGCAGTGTTGTTTATAATAAGACACTGGCAACAACCTCCAGCCAATAACAGGGGACTTGTTGAATAAATGATAGGACATATCTGAGGTGTTCAATGGCCATTAAAAGTACCATACGACCAATGTGGACCAACATCTCGGAAACAGGACTGGAAGCAGCAGGTTGCAAGGCAAGTTCAGGCCGCAGTACCATTTCAGTTCATGAAAGTGTATCAGGAGATAAGTCTGGGAGGATTCCCAGCAAGATGCTAATGTGAGTTATCACCAAGGGATGAGATTACAGATCATTTTTACTTTCTTCTTTGTGCTTCTCTGCATTTTCTGATTTTTCTCTTCTGAACATTGAGTTAAAGCTCATTTAAAACAAATAAGAGAATGACTGGGGAAGCGGGCTGGGAGACCTGTTAAGAGCTGCTAAAGAATGTGGGGAGGACTGGCTCCGGGGCCCAGACATGGGAGACAGGCCTTTCTGAGAGCCCAGCAGCCGCTAGATCCCCATGGCACTAATGGTCCAGGATCAGGAGGGGGAGGGACCAACAGGCCCTGCCAATCCTCACCCCCGCCTGCACCCTGAGACGGGTCCACCCTGCAGAAGTACAGGGACAAGCACGGCAGTCCTTAGAACACAGCAACTCCTCTAGCTGCCTTCAGCTGCACCTGTGCTGCTCTGCGTGAGTGGGGACGATCTGCTCCAACCATCCACACTCCCCCACCCGGCTGCGGCCCTCCCATAACCTGCAGCAGCACCTCAGGGAGTGGACAGTGGAGTCAGGGGCTAGGCACGTCAGTCTGAAGGCTGAGCTCACTGTGCCCTTCTCCCCCAGAACCTGAGTCAAACTCCCTGATCCCAACCGGGTGCTCTCCAGCCCGGCCCCCGACTCCACGGCTGTGTACTCAGGCTCCTCTCCCCAGAGCCACCTAGAGAGAACGACTAGCCTCATACTGCCCCTCCCCGAACCTTCCCAAACCACCACCCGTCCCTCTCCCTCTCCAACCTGGAAAGGGCTTCCTCTCTCTCTCCCTCCCTCCCGTCCAGCCTTGTCATCCTTGAAAACTCCCAGAAGCTGCATGACAGTTTTGTTAACAAGCACACCTTGTGTTTATAAGAGCCCCATCATGACTCTTCACACCCTGTCCAATTTCTCTCTCTCACTTTTTTTGGGGGGAGTGGGGTGTCAAAGGTGGAGGGAACAAGCCTCTGTTCCTAAACAGAAACACAGGTGGCTCAGAGAGAGGGTGAGGAGCTCCAGAGGAGACCCTCAGCTAGTGGACAGCAGAGCCAGAACCTTCTCTCCAGTTCTCTCCACTTCACCTGCCATGGCAGGCCTCCGGTACAGTTCACCAAAGTCTCCCAGACCCCTCTCAGCAGTCTGGGCCAAGGCTGCATGGGGGATAACAGCCTCCGCCACGAACACACACGGGTGGCTGTCTCAAAGGAGGGCATGGCCGGGGAACAGCTGGCTCCCGCTGCCTGCTCCGACTGGGCTGAGCCTGACACCTCTGTCCCTCCCCTGTCACCTCCCACACAGCTCCAGCTGTGGCTACGCTCATCCTTCACGGGTCCACAGCTCCACATTGGTCCCTGTAAGGGCAGCGGGGAAACAACACAAATGCGCACAGCTGCAGTCCACAGGAGTGGGGGAAGGACAGTATCCTTTGAAAGGCGACCTCCATAATGTCTACAGGAGGGTGAAACCCTGGGATCCCCAGGCTTCTCAGTCTGCATCTCTCCCCCTAAAACCTCTCTGACCCTACCGGGCACAGGGCCTTTATCCTGCTGGCCGCATGCTGTGAGGCCTTGGGCAACTTCCTTCCCCTCTCTGGGCCTTAGCGTCCCCAACCATAATATGACAGTGAGGGACAGGACGGTCTGAAAGCCCCTTCCAGCTTCAAGTGGATCTGGCTCTGAAGACTGGCAGCCATTGTGGTCACACCACGGCTGTCCTAGTACCCGGGACAGTGGTCAGCAAGGGCAGAGGTGTTAGTGGGGTCCCTAGTGCTCAAACCTCTGCTGGGGGGAGAGTGGGCAGGGTGGATCAGGATGACACCAGACTAAGGGGTCTCATGAGTCTGGATGGTTTGTAAACAACTTACCTGTATTTTTCTAACTTCTAACTAAAAGCAAGCATGTCCTTCAATCACAAGTGAAGGGCATCCCGTCGACTTGCAGAGCCTAAAACGTGGTCACCACAGAGCTCAAAGGCATTTCATATCACTCCTCAGGTGTGCACGTACCTGGAACATGGCTTGCACACATCACTCCTTTCAAACCACAGTCATTATCAGACCCAAGTCCTCGGCCCACAGACCTGGGGTGACATGACTGGCCAACTTGGGTCAATTCTGTGCCTGGTGGCCCTGGGCCCCCCACAGTGGGATCCCAGGTTCTCACAACTGAGTTTAACTCAAAAAGCACAGGGAATTCTGATGATCCTGGAGAGAAGCCCACCCTCGCCTCAAGAAGCCAGCTATAAAGAAGCTGCCATCCCATTTGCAAAGTGGGCTTCTCAGCACATGGAACCATCGAAACAATCACAGTTGCCTGGGCATGTGCCAGCTTAACGACCCCTCGAAGCTGGGCAACAGCCGCCTTGTTTTCAAAAAATAGAATTAAACCTTAACTTACCTAACGGAGTACCTTGTTAATGCAATAATAACTAAGGGCGTGTGTTACTACATCACCAATTCGTTTTTAGTATTTTGATAGCTCTCTTAATACAATTTACTTCCTCTGTAATCCCATATAGTTTATTTTATGTATTTAAAAACATGTTCAGAAGAGGTTTATGAGTTTCCGCCAGATTGCTAGAGAGGCTCGCGACAAATTTTTAAAACATTTTCTTCCCTACTTGAAGGGAAGAATATTGCCCCCCAAGCACAGGCCTTCCTCCACTTTCTCCTTGGCATCTGCTTATTAACATTTCAAAGCACCTACTAAGCACCAGGTACCACACAGGGCGCTTTCCATTATATGGAAAAGCCATAAGGCTGAGGTCTTATAGTGTCCATTTTCAGATGAGGCCAGCTGACCTTCAGTGCGTGGCAGCAGCTTATAACTTCTCATCCATTTGCCTTCTTGCTTCGTGCACTCAACACTCCTTTCAAACCTCTTCATGTTGACCCTGGCAGCAAGAGCACCCCCCACACACACACTCTCCCCTCCCCCCAGGATCTGTATGACCCCCTTTCAGGGTCCTTAGGGGTCCTATCCACGCCACTCTCTGCCAAAACACCCCAGACCTAAAAAGGCAGAGAGACACATGGTTTCTTATGGAAGGACTGAGAACTCTTGGCTCCATCTCACCCTCAGTGACCAGCGAAGAAGCCACAGACTCCTCTGGGTTGCAGCTATAATGGCATTTGAGAAAGTCACACACACATAATATGCTATTCTCCCACCTCCGGGAAAACACATGGCAGTCAGTTCTGAGAGAAAAGAAATTGCCCTGTGGAATCCTGAACAAATAGGTAACCTTGTTTCCCCAAGAAAAATCCAACTCTCATTTAATCCTGACCAGAAAAAAAAGAGGTGCCAACTCTTACAACTCAATATCGAGTTTACAAAATACAAAAATGTTTTTTGAAATGGGCAGAAGATATTAAGGTACATGTGGATGCTAAATAAGCATATAAAAAGATATTCAGGGGCTGGCCGAGTGGCTCAGTTGCTTAAGAGCACAACTTTTGAGCAACAGGGTCACCAGCCTGATTCCCACATGGGCCAGTGAGATGTGCCCGAGCTGAGCTGCTGCTGAGCGTGTGCTTAGCAGCAAGGTTGCGGGTTCGACACTCGTGCGGGATGGTGGACTATGCCCCCCCGCAACTAAGATTGAACACGGCACTTTGAGCTGAGCAGCCGTGAGCTGCGGCCGGGTGGCCGGATGGCTGTGTGCAACAAGGTTGCCGGTTCAATTCCCACATGGGGTGGTGGGCTGAGCTCCCCCGCAACTAGACTGAAAGCGGTGACTGGACTTAGAGCTGAGCTGCGCCCTCCACAACTAAGATTGAAGGACAACAACTTGACTTGGAACTGATGGGTCGTGGAAAAACACGATGTTCCCCTTCCTCACTTCCCCAACACTGTTCCCCTCCCCAATTCCCCAATAAAAACCATATATACTCGGCATCACTGGTCAACAGGGAAATGCACTAGAATGACAAATTTTCAAAGCCTGACAATCCCAGGCATTGGTGAGAATGTGGAAGAGCTGAAATGCCAGGCACAGCTGCTGAAATGCAAGACGGGACAGCACTGTGGAAGGCAGCTTTGTCGTTTCTTGAAAACATAAGCATCCACTTACCACATGACCGGGCAATTCCACTCTCAGGTAACTACCCGAGAGAAAAGAACACGTGTCCAGAGCAAGGCTTGTCTACAGCCCCATTATTCATAATCGCCAGCAACTGAAATCAACTCACATGTCCATCAACGGGCGAACAGGGGAACAGATGGGACACATCCATAC
>NW_017731365.1:3188534-3190108 GCF_001890085.2 Hipposideros armiger | reverse complement strand
CATCTTATATAAACCACTGTTAGTTGGCTTTTCCTATTACCCACGGTCAAATCTAATCCTGACTAGTGCACACTGTTATTTTTAGGTTTGACCCTCAATGACCACATGCCACATGGCAACAGGACAGAACTTAACTTCTTTCCTCTCTGGTGGGAGAAGGTCCAGTTTTCCTGCTAGTGGAAGTCAGGGTGCACTGTCTGCCATGCTCAGGATCCTGCGAGCCCAGCCCATGCTGGGGCCATGGGGGTTCACAGAATGCAGAAAACATGGTCTTCCAGCTACCAGAGCCTGCAGGTAGCTGAGGAGACGCACGCAGGTGACAATTAAAGCACTGTCAATTGCTAGACGATATGCTGCAGCAGCTTTCCCCAAGTCAGCTGCAGAGGTTTAGAAAACCCCAAGCTGCTAAATAAATGTTTGTTTCATTCAGTAGACAGAGGCTTGGCCTCCAGTGCTCCAAAAAGGCAGACAGAGGCTGTAGGAGTCTCCCCATCTAGAGTCTCTCTGTGTCCCTCTCAGGGCCTGTCTGAGCAGGGGAACTCCGTAGCAAATAAGAAAGTATCATCTGGATGGGAGGAACTCTGCCTGCTGGTGCTTTCAGTGGGTGAGGAGGAAGAGGGGAGGGTAAAAATCCCCAGGGAAGGAACCCCTTAACTCTGGGAAGGGTAGCCACTCCATTCCTGAAAGAGCCTGAAGCTCCTGTCCATCACCAGGTTCCAGGTAGCCTGGGATTGAGGATAGGGGGAGGACGGAATGCTGGGGGAGGACCCTGGGAAGAACAGAGTTAGGAGTACCTGGACATGCTCACCTGCTCGGCTCCAAGAAGTTGGGCATTTGGGCACTTCAAGGTCAGCAGAATCCCGGAGTCTCATGAGACCCCATCCAGGGCCCTGGCCCTGCTGACACTCTCTTGACTGCTTCGAAGGACTCTGCCCCAAAGGGCCAGTGGGATATTATACTTGAACCCCACTTCCGATCTCTAGCAATTTCCCAGGGACCTGAAGCACCATTTGAAGGATCTGGGAAGAACCATGACCCAATTCTGGGGTCTGTCCTCAACCCTTCCACCCCTGTGGCTTCCAGTCTAGACTCCCTTTCCCATCCTCATCACCCCTCAATCTTTTATGAAAGTACAATGTGTAAAACAACCGGAAGCAGAGCTGCTGTGCTGGCTCCCGGCTCAGGTAGGGGGTTGCAGACCCATCATGGGGCCCCTCCCGGGGAGGAGCAGCTCCATCCAGAGCGGCTGGCCAGAGACCCTTAGGCTTGGACCTTCCAGGATACATGTGGCCCTTCCCTGCCTCCATGCCTCTGCCCTGCCTGCCCACAACCAGGAATTCCATGCCCACCCTCACCCCTTCACCCCATCCATCAACATCCAATGGAAATGCCTCCTCCCCATCCAAGCCTTCTGACGCGCAGCCTGTGACCCTCACGACCCTGGTCTTGAGCCTACTGGCCTGGCATTGGGTTAAGCACATGCTAATCACCCCACTTAGTTCCAGTGCTCCTCTGGGCCCCCACAGGGTTGAACCCACAATAACTGTAGATTCCAAATGTCATTTTGCTAAACA
>NW_017731365.1:3176943-3182286 GCF_001890085.2 Hipposideros armiger | reverse complement strand
GGTAAATTTTATTGTATGAAATCTGCCTCAATAAATCTGCTAAAAACAAGAGGTGCTCCCCTGTCCCGTGTCCCAAAGTGTGCTTGCCCCTCTAGTCACACCATACCCAGCTCCACAATTCACCCGCGGTGTGACCTCGGCAAGCTACCTCTCTGGGTCTCAGTTGCCTCATCTGTGAAATGGGACCAGGAGTAGTACCTCCCTCGTGGGGTTGTTGCGAAAAGTTAAATTATAATATAATTTATTTCAAGTCCTCAGAATAGGGCCTGGTCAGTGAGTGCTCGGTAAAAGTCAGCTGTTACTAGACACTGCAGTGGTGGGGGCACCGATCAATTAGACAGTAAAGCTGGGCTGTGAAATACAGTAACCACCAACCACACGTGGCTATGGAGCCCTTGAGATGCATCTGGTTTATATTGGGGTGTGCCGCAAGCATAAAATACACCCTGGATTTCAAAGACTTAGCACCAACAAAGTGAACTATCTCATGAACACTGCATTATGTTGATGATATATATCAAAACAATATCTTGATAAATTGGGTTAAATAACATGTATTAAAATTAAGTTCATCTATTTCTTTTTACTTACATGGCTATTTAAAATGACACATGTGGCTCATATTATATTTCTACTGGTCAGCACTGCCGAGTCTCTAGTCCTCCAGGGTCCTCGCGGGCACCCCTCAATTAGCTCGGGGTCCTCAGAGTTGAGCCCAATGCCTGCTGTAGGTAAGGCCTAATAACTATCTGCTCGAGACATGAGGAAACCTGGGAAGCCAATGCTGGCATCCCCATTTAACAGACAGAAAAGTGGGGACTCGCAGAAGCTGTGAGTGACTCTCCCACATCCTCACACCTAGCAGGGGACACAGTGGTTCCGACTCTGGGGCTGAACACTGGCTGGTCCCAACTCTACCACGAACTAGTGGCATGACTTTGGGCGCATGGCTTAACTTCTCTGAGTCTCAGCTTCTCCAACTACTGACTAGGGACCATAAGTGTACCTTCCTAATTGGACTGAATGACAATGAAATAAGTGAATGTGTGTGTAAAGAAACACCTACCCAACCTGACACACAGAGAGGCCAGGTCCAGGGGCCTTGCCCAAACACCGCCTATAAAGGAATGGTCTTAGGAATAGTGGGCTGTCCCCTGGCTCTCATCCCAGGAAAACAGCAGGGCAGACTGGGGCTCAGAGCAGCTGCCTGGCTCTGATAACACAATTACAGCTCTCCCCGTTTCGCTCTGTCCAATGAGCCACTTAAGAAGGATTCCATCTGCTCCTGGCCTTAATCAAGAACCAGGAATGGGCAAATCCCATCCACAGCCTGCCCACAGAAGAACGGGTTTGCACTGGACACTGGCCACCGGCCCCTGACTGGACAGCCTGCAACAGCCTCAGTGGTCTCTCTCCTTCCCTCTGTCCCCGACACAATCTACGCTCTGCGGCACAGCCAGAAGGATCTTTTAAAACCCTAAATCACACCGTTGGCCCTGCTACCCTGTTTACTCTTCTGTAAAATAGGGGTAATAAACTCTGTCTCGCCTCCCTTGAGGGTTGCTGTCAGTAGCTAAGACAGAAAAACCACAAAGATACAAAAAAAACCCCACCAGGATGTATGACTAGAAGGATCATGAGAACACGATGGCAGCAGGCAGAGGGCACTCGGGCAGGGGACAAGTCCTTCCTTCCCTCATCCTGTAGCACCAGCCCCTCCTCTCTGCCTCACCCTCTCCCATTGCCATGACGCTCTCGCCATTGGCCATGCCCACCTCCTCCTTCCAATACTTCAGGCCCACCCCTCCTCCTCAAGTCTTCATACCTGCCACCCTTGGAGTACCTGGAACACCTTCAGCTTGTTCACATGGCTCAAAGGTCCCTTCTCAGAGAGGGCCCCTCCGAGCCCCTCCACCCCCACCATCCTTCTCCATCTTATGAGCCTCTTTTCTTTCTTAATTAACTCATTGACGGAATTAAGTGTGTGGCATCAATCTTCCCAGCTCCCTAAGAGCAGGATGGTGCCTGACTTGTCCACACAGGGACCCCAGCCCCAGAACAGCACCCAGGGCCCAGTAGATGCTCAGGAGTTAGTCACGAGATGAACAGATGACCAACCTGAGGGCATCTGAGGTTTTCAGGACTCACAGAGGAGCGAGGGCCCAGCATAAGGAGCAGGTCTCAGATCACCGCAAGAGGATGTGGGGAGAGCTGCTCTCACCTCACACTCCTCTCACCTGGACTGTCCTCCTCCCCTCCCCTCCCACATTTTACCCACCCTTGGAGGTTAAAGCCCAGTTCCTCCAGGAAGCCCTCTCTGACTACACACCCACGCCCCACCTCTCAGTTTCCACAGCCCATTACGAGCATCACAAAATGGGACACTCCATTCCTTTCCACTGCACGCTGTTCCCAGCAAGGGCCATCCTGTATCCTTCCTGGCTGTCAGCGGCCTGGCTCAGAGGAGGAACTACACACACAGCTACTGATGTAAGATCTGACACCATCACTTTACCTCCCCACCCTGCCTGGCTCCTTGTTGACTGGACCAAGGACAGCACTCAACAACTAGGCACAAAAGACGGGAAAAATGTTTAAACATGACGGCACTTATACCTGAGGGGGTGACTGAGTGTGGTATTTAGTTTCTTTTTTGCTCATCCATGGCTTCGAAATTCCCTACCATGAACACAATTCCTTTGGGAATGTTAAAGAAAAAAAAAAGTAGAGTTGTTCATAATAGTTTCAAAGTTGGACAAAGGTGGCAGCTCCTCACCCATGCCCACACCCCAAAAGCCCCCTGTGCCCCTCCATCTCTATGCTTTTGTTCCCAGCGCTCCGCCTCAGTGGCCTCTGCCTATTGTCATCCATGTTCTCATGATAAGCACGCCATTCATACAGCCTGATGGGGGTTTTTGTGTTTTTGTGGGTTTTCTATCTTTGCTATTAACAACAACCCTCAAGGGATGTGAGACAGAGTTTATGATGCCCCACTTCACAGAAGAGGAAACAGCTCACCAATGGTGTGAATTTCCCCAGACTACAGACTCAATAGAGGCAGAGTCCTGGTTTCTGCCAAGTAACCCATCACCTCATGTGTCTGGGGGCCACCCAGACCTGCCCCTTCGCAACCTCTGCCCCTCAGCCTCCTACTCTTGAAAACTGAGATGAGATCAACTTCAAAAAATAAAGTAAAGCCATCCGGAGTCTGGGAGTGCAGGAGACCTTCACCTACTAAATTATATGTTTCTGAAATGCATTTATTTTTTCTAAACTGAAAAAAAAGTTTGAGTTAAAAACAGAAGGTGGAGGAATGTTTAGAAATCCTGCCACGTGTTCAGCAAAGAGGCTGCCACTGTGGGGTGACCTTCAGTTCCAGGGTCTCAGCCTACCAACAGCAGGGAACCTTTGAAGGCCTGAGTTCTGACAGGGACATGTCCTCACTGTCACACATTAAGATGACACTTGGAAGTGGGCTTGGAGCCAGGAGTAGACAAAGGTGGGCAGGGTAACTGGGTGGCCAGCTGAGGAGCCATGGTAATTGGGGGCCAGCACAGGGTAGCAGTGGCGTCGGGGGGACCACATGGCAGATGGACCCCTGAGCTGAAAGGAGCTGCAGGTGGACCGGCCAACCCTGCCCTTGGTGAGGGGCGAACAAACCTCCTCTCAGCTCCCGATAGGTGTAGGGCAGACAAGGGACTCTGGCCTGCTCTGTGGCCAGCACAGACCTCGGCACTTGTCTCCACACGTTCTGGCATGGGCCTGGAAGCACCTGGCATGTGGGACCCTAAAGAAGGACAAGAGCCCTTTTCAGCACCCCTAGTTGCCTGCGTCCAGGCCTGGGGAGTCCCCCACCTCTGGAGTTCCCCATGTGGGTCAGCTCTGCCTGATAGAAAGCTCTGTCTATATGGGCTCTTGGATTGGGGAGGCGGGAAAAGTCTATAAGGAACATTTTGAGAACAAGTGGAGAAATCTGAAGATGGGTTCTATGCGGGGTAAGTACGCTAACTTCCTTGGGTGTGACGATACTGTGGCTATGAGGAGGCTGTCCTTACTCTTCAGAGGCTGAAGTATTTAGAAGTGAAGCATGTTGATGTCTGTGACTTTCACATGGTTTAGAGAGAGAGAGAAAGTGAGAGCGCGCGAGGCGGGGGCGGGCAAATGGAGCCAATTTAGCAACTGGTAAGGACTGACACGCCTTCGCCGTACGTGTTTCAACTTTTCTACAGGCCCGGTATTTTTCAAAATAAAAAAGCGGGGCTAAAAACATTTTTAAAATAAAATTTAAAACAAAAACAAAAACACGTTTTAAGCTGTCTTAACACAAGCTAGTGTTCCACATATTTTCCCTGGTTCTCCGCCTTAAAGGAAGACTCAGAGAATGCGTCGCATCTGGAGGAAGAAACTTTGTAATCCACACACCCAAAGGGGTCACGTATGCAAGTGGATTGATCCTTGCAATTTTGATATTTTCCACCCTAATTAGCCACGAGGACTTAAAAATCAAGTGATGGGGCCCCTGGAGGGACCCCTGCAGTCTTCGTGGGCCCTCCCCTGACCTCTGGAGGTCTGGTGGGAGAGGGTGCTCCTAGTTTAACCCTTGTCTGGGGCAATCTGTCCACTTGTCCTCCATGTCAGAGCATCTGTAGTCCTTCCTCATTTCCCCAAGCCTTTGAGTCCCCCAGCCTGCTGGTCACTCTCCAGTGAGTGAACTGGTCCTGTCAGTCAGGCCCCAGCAGTCCAGACACAGGCCACATGTTCTGACCCCCTGAGAAGAGGTTGACCTGCCTCCTTTATTCTGATCACCGTGACTGGGCTGACTCTTAACACCTCGAAAGCCTTTCTGCTCCCCTTCCTGTGCTGAGACATGTGGCTTTCTGGTCCTAAGGCAGGACTGACCTCCCCCCTGGGAAATCTCCCTGGGTGAGGCTCTGCAGTCCCTGAAGTGCTGGCCCAGCTGTTCATCCTGGGAACATCCTCGGGTCTGGTCAAAATGCCCGAGATGCCTTCATCCCCGCTCCCTCCCTGCCATCTGTATTAAACAAACCAGATGAGGAACAGGGACAGCTAGCTGAGCTCACCGCTTCCCAGATCCAAGACTATACTCCCCATCTCCCTTGCAGCCTATCTGGGGCCTTGTGACTAATTCTAGCTAATGAAACATATGGAGCAGTGTCGCATAGCAAACTCCAGAATCCTTCCTATGAGCCCCCTTTCCTCCCTTCCTCCAGCCTGCTGCCTGGAACACAGATGTGATGGCTGAATTTTTGCCTCCATCTTGAACCACGAGCACATGAAACCACACCCTAGGAATGGTTGAGATCGAGTTCCCCCAAGGAATCC
>NW_017731365.1:3162770-3174888 GCF_001890085.2 Hipposideros armiger | reverse complement strand
CCCTTCCAGGGCCACAGCTGCTCACACAGCCCTGGCAGCCAGATGCCTGGGGTTCGTAACAATGGAGCTAAAAATAGGGCAGGAGGCTGAGCGACCAGCTGCAGGAAACATCTGCCTCAGCTGCAGAACAAACACTGAGGAAGTCACCGTGCTTCAGGGTTCCCTACTATGGGGCCAGGGGAGAGCTGGGGGGTTAGGGGAGGTGTCCATTACATTTTCAGGTCTATACCCAGGGCAGAGGCTCACACCAGCCCCCCACTTGCCCTGGGTCTTGTTCTCTAACTCCCAACACACACATGCACACACACACACACACACACACACACAGTACAGAATCTAAGTCCCCCTTAGGCACCAACATGCATCTTAGAATCAGAGGCACCTTTGAAACCCTAGACTGCTCCTCTCATTTTATAGAAGAGGAAACTGAGGTCCAAAGTGGGCCAGAGACCTGCCCACAGTCACAGAGGCCATGGACAGCAGGGTCGGGACCAGGGGTCTCCTCCCCGACTCCCCTGCACCTCCCTGCTCATCTGCTTCACTGAGCATGTCCGCCCAGGGCCAAGGAAGACCCTGACCCAGGAAAAGCTCTCATACTCCAGAGAATGTAGCACACCAAGTAGAGGAGACAGATTTTAGCATAAAAGACTTCATTTAGACTCAAGGAAAACCACATGGCAACCCATAACTCCCCCCAAGCAGGCCCAGCCTCCCTCTCCAGCCTGTTGGTCCCCATCTCCCACCCTTGCGCTCTGAACTTCAGCCAAAGTGAACATCCTACAGTCCCTGGATCAGACATCTCAGTAGGCCTTTGCAAATAATTAACAATAACAAAAATAATAATAATAAAGCAGAGGTGCATCTTACTGGGTCAGGGGGTTGAGAGTGGGGTGTTCTATAGTCTATACAAGACAGAAATCATGTCTTTGAAAATCCTTTAAATAGCCCATAAAGGACAAGGCTGGGTCACCTCTCACTTGGTCCCTCTTCATCAGTTTTCCACCAGCAATGAGCAGATACCACTGTTTCTCCTGCCGAGTAACAGATGAAGTTTGGGGGTACACACCAGCCTCATGCTCATCCGCCCCACATCTTCCTTCCTTGCTCACTCCCTCTGCCCAGCTCACCCCCGTCCCCTGCACCAGGAAGCCCTCCTTAACCTACCCCCACACCTGCCACCTCCCACCAGGGAGGTCGCCCCCATGAGGCCCACCAGGCAGAGGCTGGGGCTGCCTTCAGTGGCTTCCCAGGGCTTGGCACAAGTAGCCACTTGAATGAACAAAACTAGAAAGATTTTTAAAGAACAACAACAAAAAGGTCACTTCTGCGAGTGTCGGTGTAGTGAACTTAAATGAGACAATATACGGGGGCACTGGGAGGGGCGAGTGTCATAGCCCAGGGCCCAGGACACAACACACACTCCATAAATGCAGCCCTATTTTGATTGCCTTGTAGAAAACGGGGTGAGGGAAGGACACTGACCTCTGGGTCCCACACAGCAGAGAAGGTTAATGAGGAAGGGACAGGGAGGCCAAAGGCTGTGGGAAGCCAGGAAGGGGAGATAAGGACTCCAATCTGGGAAGCAGACCCCACCCATGAGGGAGACTTACCTGAGATGCCTGGGTCTCTCCCATTGAGTCCTGTCCTCCCTGTCTCCCACAGAAGCAAGAAAATTGGGGTACCTATAAAGTCCCCTGAGTTCTTCCATCACTCCTGACCAAACACATTAGCACCTTGCACAGGGTTTGAAATCACAAATGATGAATTTTCAACCCTAAATAGCTTATGTCTTTACTCCCCCATGTTGTGCTCTCTCAGGTGGGCGGAGGGGAGGGGGGGCTGATGTGGAGAGGGAAACTGCAGCAGGCAAACTGTCCAGGACCTGCGAGGGGCCCAGGCACTGCGCGAAGGCCATTTACCTATCTTGTAACCCATAGTTCTGACAGCATGCTCCGCAGAGCCCAGGGGTCCCCAAGGTCAAAACTATTCTCCACGCAGTAATAAAACATCACTGCCTTTCTTACCATGAGGACATTTGATAGAGTAAATGCCATGAGGGTGAAACTGCTGGAGGCTCAGCAGAAGGCACAGCACTGGCCCTGACCTGGGCTGGTTATCACCCACAGGGACAAAATATGTCAGTGTCACTTAAGAATGTCCCTGATCAATCAGTAAAATCAACTAATGTCACCGAGTCTCAGCCCCTGAGTACACATCTTTTTAATATTCTGTGTGATGAGATGGGAAGTGCACTTGGGCTGGTTATTGGTGTAAGATAAATGTCTGGAGCAAAAGCACTTGGGAGCCTGTCTGACCTGGTGCTGAGCTAATCTCTCTGTCCATGGAACACCCCTTCCAGTTGAAAGAGCAGCCGACAAATGAGGGTTAATCAGAACTGGGTATCTGGTAGACATTTTCTCAGAAATGAACTAGGTGAGCTTGTCCCTTCGCAGGAAACAACTGACAACATTTGTTGCCAATGATAAAGTCTGAGCTTTCAAGAGAAAAATTAGAATTTTGGAAAAGAATTTTGGAAAAACTCACTCAGCCACTGTGAGTTTGACAGCTTCCCAAAACGTATTTTGTGATATGGGTGATGATGCTAACATATGTAATAATGAAATGTGTCCCCATTTGGAAGAGCTGTATGTGAACCAAAATGTCCCCAATAACCAATATTTGATGTTACAAGATCATTCCAATTTAACTTCAATTTAAAAGTTTCAAAAGAAAGAAATAGCAGGTCAAAGATCCATTCACAGTGCAAGACAATCCAATGAATTTTAATGTAACAAAATATACAAAGTTCATTAACATGTTTTCAGGTTCTACAATTCAACTAAACTTTAAGAAATTATCACCTGTAGTATTTTTATGCAGTATCAAAGGAAAATATCCATAGACAAATAAAATCTCCATTTACCAGCAACTTATGTGTGTAAACCTGGATTTTCTTCATATACTTTAATCAAAACCACATATCCCAACAGATGGAATGCATGAACAGATATGAAAACCCGTCTTCTATCAAACCAGATATTAAAGAGACTTGCAAAACTGCAAAGCAATGTTGCTCTTCCCACTATATTTCGTGTTTTGGAAAAGTTATTTTTTCAGGGAAAAAGAAATATTTTATTTCCATTAACATAGGAGTTTGCTATTGTTATTTTTTTAAAGGAATGTATACATATTTGTTTTTAAGTATACTCAGTTTTAATTTCTGATATGGTAAATATCAATTTATGTATATCATCCATGTTAACAAAAGCTCTTTGGGATCTGTAATTTTTAAGAGTGTAAAAGAAGTTCTGAGACTAAAAAAGTTTACAAATAGCTGTAGTTTTGTGTACTAGCATTACTCACATTTTGCAAGTACAGTGCTTGAGGCACAGAGAGTCTGGGTAACTTGCCCAAGATACACAGGCAGCCGGGAGCCTCCAAGGGCATGCTCTTAACCTATAAGCTGTCCTCCCTCCGCCTAACATTATGCTCCCAAAGTGCAGAAGGATGAATGATAACATGCTACAAAGGAAACCAGAGGTGAAAGAAGAGAATATAAGTAAACATTTCCCTAATCTTCAGGTGGAAAAGAACTTTGTACGCAAAACAATAGAGAAGACATACAGTTAAATATTGCTAGATCAGACTACATAAAAAACGGTCAGCTTTTAATAAAAAAAAAAAACGAAGTTAAAAGGCACAGCATCTGTTGCCAATGATCGAGTCTGAGCTTTCGAGAGAAAAATTAGAATTTTGGAAAAGCTGGTAAACTGGGTAAAAATATTTTCAACACATTTTTGTTATTTATCATATTCACTAAAAGTGTTTTCCAAACAAATGAGAAAACAAGTACATCTTGAGAGTAAAACAGACCAATAAAACCCAAAAACCCAAAAGAGAATACAAATGGCCAATAACCATGAAAAATAATGTGCATCCTAACATGTAGTTTAACCACTAGAAACAATGAGAGGCCAAGTATTGCCTGTCGTGGTATCACAGGTACCGCTGGGTGAAAACACCGCATCGGTGTGGGTGCCAGGCAGGGGTCAGCTCCCTCCTAAGCTCCAGGCAGGATGTAAACTGGCACAGGTCCCTGGAGACCAATCTGGAAATCATTCTAAAATACCTTAAAAACGTACAGCCCTTTGACCCAGCAATTCTTTTATTAATTGATTCAAAGAAAATAATCCAAGATATGGCCGCAAAGGTGTTCGGGGCAGCTTTGTTTGTATTAGTCAAAGGCTGGAAACATCTTCGCATCAAAAGTGGTCGAAGTGTAATGTATCATGGACATCATCCTGTGGTCACTGAAAAGGATGGCGCACCAGGCGACTGTCAGTAATAGGATGTGCAGGTACAGGAGCTGACTTAAGTGAATACTGTGATTCCATTGATCTAAAACTCAAAAACAGGCCAAACTAGTTTATGGTGTTGCAAGCCAGACAAGAAGTCACGTCTGGAGCAGGAAGGAGGGGATGGGAATGGGGATGGGTTACGGGGCTCTGCCAGTGGAAGGATTCTCCCCCTGGACCTGGGTGAGGCTCCAGGGGCTGTGCTCACGTTGTACAGTCATCAGGCCGTATAGTAGTGATATGTATGCTATTCTGTGCATGTTGGACTTCAATTCAAAAGAAAGAACTAGCAGTGTATTTACTGATCTAGGAAAAAATCTACTGTATGGTTACTTAAAAAAAAATAATAATAAGACACCAAACAGTATTTCAGAGTTTTGTCCCATTAAAAAGGAGGGAGGGCTCTTGTATACAAGAGCACAAGAGCACAGACACACACACACACACACGTCTGGAAGGCTAAATCTCAAAACATTAACGGTGAACCGTGGTTACTGCTGGGAAATGGAATCACAGATGCTATTTCCAATCTTCCTGCCCATCTTTATTTTTCTCTGGTTTTCCTATAACGAACTTATACTATTTATACAAAAAAGGTGGGGGGAAGACCTACACAGCTATGGTCTCTGATACTAGTAACGATGGTTCTGTACCAACCTTTATAACCCAAAGAGCCCCTGACCCCACAGGAAAAGGACAGACAGGATGTTTCTGAGTTGCCACTGAAGAAACCTAATACCTTCCCAGGAAAGGAACTAGGATATTGGAGTCAGACAGACCTGGGTACACCCCAGTGCTGTCCCCCACCAGAGGCCCAGACCAGCTCCTGAGCCTCTCTGAGCCTCAGTCTCCCTGCAGTGGACTGAGGGTTAAATGAGGTCATGGATGTTGCAGCCTAACCAGGTCAGTGCTCAGGGCAGATCTGACAGGCGGGCTCCCCCAGGTTCCACAGAAGAAATCGCGGCCCAGGGGAGCTGAGCAACAACCTCACACCACCAGCCTGCAACTCCGGGGAAGCCTACATTGTCCCCACAGCTGGAGTGTGACCCGGAGGCCGGCCCTTGGTCCTGACCTCAGGAAGTGCCCTGCCCTCCCTGGACTTCAGTGCCCCCAGAATGAAAAGCAGGCTAGGCATTGAACTTGACCTCAGGTAACCTCCCTCACACCCCACTCCTGTCATTCCCATGAAACCCCCATGTGGAGGGCTGTGGCAGGAAAGGCGGACCGCAGATCCAGACAGGAAGTGACCTCATAGGATGAATGACAGGCCAACATTCCATCAGGAGCCCCACCTGCTGGTGACCTTCGAGGTCATGGGAGCCAGGAGTGGGTGGGCACGCGGAGGCCAAGGAGGAAACAGGATTTACTGCGGAAGGCCAGGCACATGGCAGACCCCCAGGCAGGGAAGTGACTTCATGTCACACTCTGTCCTCCTCACTTCAGTCCCTGGCATGGCAGGGAGTTAACCCTGAGAGGGCCATGCTTCCCTGGGCCCTGGCCAACTCCACACAGGCCAGGGCAACAGAACCCAGGCTCTCTCCTCCCCCATCTCTCCTAGTATGGCCAAGCCACAGATGGGGAAACTGAGGCTCAGAGAGTCTGACAGCAGGGCAGGGACTGCAAGATGTTTCCCACTACACTGAGTTGTACAGAGGAAGAAGATGTGAACTCAAGGTCAGGAACTCAGAGATGGCTTCCTGGAAGAGGAGGCCAATGAGCGGGGCCTTGAAGGATGAGCAACATTTAACAGACAAGAAAGGCATTCTGGCAAAGAAACAGTGACGCCAAGATTCAAACTCGGGACTGTCAGGCCCCAGTGCTCAGGTTTAACCCAGCTCATTGGGCATAGCAAGACCTAAAATCTGCCAGCGCAGCTCTCCAGACCTCTGGGCAGTTTCTGGCCAGAAAAGAGCTCCACCACCTTAAACCTCCAGTGGCAGAGGGAAGAGCAGGAAGAAAACACCAGGGCACAGGAGGGGAAGAAAAATATTTTTATGTTTCTCCCTCTTCCTGTTTATCTATCCTCTTGATCCCAAAGCTCCTGGTAGCTGTTTGCTCAGGGAAAGTTCTGCCAAGAGTGACATCCTGCCTCTGGCCACCCAGCACCAGGCAGCCCCTGCCAGTGTTGTGCTGGGGACACTGAGGCCCCCATCCCCGCAGACCTCTGCCCGGCCCAGGGAGGATGCTTCATAAAGGGGCTTTCAACAGAAGCTGGGGCTCAGGAAGGAGGACGCAGGCCAGGGAGGTGGGGCCGCTGCCATCACCTCCTCGGCGCCAACTGGTAACGATCAGCTCCACACTGAGCTCCGATCAGCTGCGGAGAGGTGACGAGAAGGATTCGAGGAAATGACTCGAAGACTGGCCCCAGCAGTGTGCTGGGGGTGAGAACCCAGAGCATGGGCTGTGCAGTCAGACAGAGCCGGCGTCCAATCCTGGATGACCAGTGACTTTGGCCAAGTTACTGAAATTCTCTGAGCCTAGTTCCTTTACCTGTAAAAGGAATATTGGAACCTGCTCATAGGATGTGGTGAGCATTGCATGAGACAACGTAGAGGAAAAGCTGGCACCTACTAATTGTGAATAAATATTATGTATTCCCATTCCCACCAGCAAGCTGATCCCCTCACTCAATCCTCATGATCTGAGGTACCTTTAAAATGTACTCAAAAAACAACTATTAGCCTTAAAAAGGAATGAAATCTGACCCATGCCACAACATGGATGAACTTTGAAAACATGCTAAGTGTTTAAATAAGCCACACACAAAAGGACAAATACTGTATGATTCCACTTATATGAGGTAACTAGAGTAGTCAAATTCAGAAACAGAAAGCAGAATGGTGGTTGCTGAGGGGTTGCTGGGGGGTAGTTAGCATTTAATGGGCACAGAATTTCAGTTTTAGAAGATTAAAAAGTTCTGGCAATGGTGGTGATGGTTGCACAATGTGAATGTACTTCATGCCACTGAACTGTACAATTAAAGTGGTAAAAAGGGTACATTTTGTGGTATGTACATTTACCTCAAAAAAAAATTAAGGGCTGATTCAAAGAAGGTACTTTTGGTGCCCATATTCATTTCTTTCCCTGCCCTTGGAGAATTCAGGGTCAAGAGGTGGAGCAGGCATGGAAAGAGCTAAAGGTACCACCTCCCGGGGAGTTGGCACCATCAGAGAACCAAGTGGTGGGGGCTGGGGAATGACACACAAGATGCCTGCGGAGCCTGGGAGGGCTCCAAGGAGATGGCCCCCGAGCCTGGCATACACTAGCCCTAGACCGAGCCACTCAGCCAGGCTCCTTCCTGTATGAGTGGATCTGAGCAAGACAGCACCATGCTCCTGCACTCAGCAGCAACACAGTGAGTGTGAGGTGTGCAGGACCCCACTCACACCTTGCACACTCACGCACACTGTCCCAGGCCAAAGACACCAGTGCAGCTCCCACATGCTAATCCTGACCCCTGCCTGGCCAGCCTGGGCACCAATATCCAACAAAGAATGTCTCCTCATCTCTCCCAGCACCCACCACCAAGGAATGGGCCTGCCCACCATCTCCAGGACCCAGGATGGGGAAGGAGGTAGGCGACCAGCAAGTACTCAGAGGGCATGCCCAGTGCAAGGAGACCTGGAAGTATGGTCATCAGAGGCCCCTTGACCCAAACCTGATCCCACCCTCTACCCACTCGCCGCCACCCCCACACACACACACAGGCTGGAGTAAGAGGCAGCAGGCCGCAGCTTGGGGAAGAAAGGGAGGTAAGACCAGGGATGAGAGGGCCTGGGAGTCGGCATAGATAGGCTGAGCTCCACCATGAGGCACAGTGTGACCTTGAGCAAGTCACTTCCCCTTCAGGTACTCCTGAAGGCCCCTTAGTTTCCTTCTTGGGAAAACAAGGATTCTATCCCAGCACCCAGCAAGCACCCCTGGGTACACATCCTGGAGAAGTGTGTCAGTTCGCCAGAAAGACAGGCAAGAGTGAGGCTTCAGCAGCTTTTTCCATAATCGTCAAAACTGGAAACGAGGGGCCGGCCGAGTGGTGTGTTGGTTAGGAGTTGGCTTGGGATGCCAGCTCTGAGCAGCAGGGCCCCGTTTCGGATCCCACATGTGGGCCGGTGACGCTGAGCCCTCTACAGCTAAGATGGTGAACAACAGCTCGACCTGGAGCTGGGCTGCCGTGAGTCACCGGCGATGGCTTAGGCTGCAGTGGGGCTGGCCGGTAGCAGGCATGAGCTTTCGTGAGCTGCCATGAGTCTTCATGAGCGGCCGTCCAATGGCCGGCGAACTACTGCCTCACCTGGGAAAAGCGCAATGATAATACCAACATGGGACAGTGAAGTGATGTCTTCCACAACTAGACTGAAGAACAAAAGGACAGCAACTTGTCTGTTCCCCTTCCCCGATTCCCCAATAAAATCCTTAAAAAAAACACAAAAAACTGGAAACGAGGCAAACGTCCATTTACAGGGGAAAAATAAACACATTATGGTATGTCCATGCAATGGAATACTACACAGCAATGAAAAGGGACAAACTGCTGATCCCCGCAGTATCACAGATGAATCTTACCGAGTTTGTGAAAGAAAGAAGTCAGAAGAAGCAGCCAGATTCAAACAGCTCATACTGTATGGTTCTATTTACATAAAGTTCAAGAACAAGCAAGGCTGATCCTTGGGAAGTCACTCAGGAGCACAGCCACTTGAATGTGTGGGAGGGTCAGATAACTGATAGGAAGGGGCCCCAAGGTATATTCCAGGCCACTGTAAATGTCCAATATCTTCATCTGGGTAGGGGGTCACACAGGTGGTTCATCTCTAAAAACTTATCAAACTATCCTGATTTACTGTCTGTAAATTATAACTCGACTTACATAACAAAATACCAACAGCAAATAACATACTCTGTCTTCCTCTCAGGATTGCAGTGAGGTGATACTGAGAGGATGTGTATAGAAAGACCACAGAGTGGATTGGGTGATGGGTAAGAATGTGAGCTGGGGGTTAGAAGGACTAGGGTTCGAATCCTGATGCTTCTGACTGGAGACATTTTTTTTCCTATTTTGATTTTTTGTTGCTGACCAGACTTGTTTCATTACATAAGCAATCTGTACTTACTGTCACAAGTCTGACCAAGATGCATAAAGGAAAAGTTTACGTCCTTCCCATTCCCCTCCAAGCCCACCTCTTAATTAAGCTTCCTTCTACAATACAACAAGATTTTTCCCCTTTACTCCAACACCCCTCCCAGGTGATACATATGCAATAACTCCAACCTGTTTAATTGTGGCACACCATTTCATTGTATCATTACTCATTCAACAAATAGCTACTAAGTATCAACCGTGTCCACCAGACAGGCACAGTTCTGGCCCTTCACGGAACAGACATTCCAACAAGAGGGAGAAAAGCAGAGAAAAAGATGGCGTCAACAAGAAATACAATAGCAACATAGTGTATACATTGTGATGTGGGCTACAAGAGGCTGAGATACTGATACCAAAAAAATGAGGAAGGTAGGAAAAGGCCACATTTTAGATATGATAGTCACAGAAGGCCTGTGCTGATATCAAAGAACAGGCAGATTTCGGTCATGTGAAAAATTATGCCAGGCAGAAGGAACAGCACGTGCAAAAGCCCTGAGATAGGGAAGAATACGGAACTGAAAGGAGACAGTGTACAGGGTGGTCTCCAGTGTACTGCTCCCAAATCCTTGTGTCTATAATAGCCTTACATCCTGACAGTTTTACTTCTTTAGGATGGGCTACCAAAATTTGGACTGATTAGATTAAAAGGCACATGCCTTTTAAAAACTATAGTAGACACTGCCATATTACTTTTCCAAAAGGTTGTAGCATTTCACACAGCAACCAGAATTGCTCAAGAGAGCCAGTTTCTGCACATCTCACTGATTTGAGAAATTAATCTTTTTCATTTTGCCCATATGAAATTCCTCCACTTCCTTGTCTGTAAAGTGGGGTAAATGACAGTTCCTCATCCTCAGGATGCTATGAGGTTTAAAGGAGAATTAAATCCATCTAACCTGCTGAGCCTTGCGTCTAGCACACAGTAAGTGCTCAGTAAGTGGGGCAGGCTGTTACCATCATTTCTGTACAAATGCCAGGAGGTAACTGCCAATTCCATAATCACCAGGTTAACAAGAGGAACTCCCCAAGGGGAACTGTGAAGGCTCCCACCCACAGGTGTAGTATGGCTGTCCCTAGAAATAGGAATATAGGAGAAGGAGGTGGAAACTATGTCTCAGCAAGAGCACTGGGTTGGGAGTCAAGGGATTAAGTTCAAGTCAACCTTTCTGAAACCCAGTTTCCACATCCATAACAAGGCTAATTCATTCCCTCTGCATGCAGCCATTCCACAAACGTTTCTGAGGGCACCTACTATGTGTGAGGCATTGTTCTAGGAGCTGACAATACAGAACAAAAAATCCTGCCTCGTAAATGCTAACTGGTGGCACAGAAATAAACTATATAAATCAGTCAAATACAGAGTATATCAGGAGGTGATAAGTGACAAGAAAGGAGAGGGTTATGGGGATGAGGCATGACATTTTAGACAAGGGTACCCAAGGGAGGCTTCACGTTTGAGTCAAGACCTGAAGAAATTGACATGGCAAGCTATGTGGCTCTCTGGAGTCAAAGCATCCACGTCAAGGGGACAGCTTGTGGAAAGACCCTGACGTGGGGAGTTCCCAGTGCATTGAAGGAGCCACGAGGCAGCCTTTTTGAGTAGAGCAAAGTGAGCAAGGGGATGGCATTAGATGGGGGTGTCCTAGAGGCCACGGTAAGGACACTGGCTTTCCCTGTGAGTAAATGGGGAGCTGCTGGAGGGCTTAGGGCAGAGAAGTGCCTTGATCGGTCTTTTACAAGGTCACCCTGGCTGCTGTGTTGGAAAAGCCTGTTGAGAAATGAGGGCGGAGGCCAACAGACCTGTTGTTAGGAGTCTACTGCACTAGCACAAGTGATGTGGAGGCCTGGGCCAGCAGTGCGGGGAAGGACAAAGGGTTCATCCTAGATCCATCCACTCTGAGGTGACACCGATGGGACTTGCTGGCACGTCGTTTCTGAAGAGCAAGAGAAACAGGAACGAACCATGGACGACTTAGGTGTTTGGCCTGAACAGCTAGAGGGGTGAGGCTGCCACTAACGGAGATGTGACAAGCTGAGGGGAAAGCAAGTGTGCAGTGAGGGCTGCACAGACAGACAGGACAGCCACGGTCTCTGCCCCGGCTGCAGTCTCAGAAGGAAGCGGTAGGCTCTGGAGACCCGCAAAGAACAAGGAACTGGTCCTGAGGCTGTGTGGGTCACTGTGGAAAGTAACAGAAAACAGCGAGAGGGAAAAGTGGATCCAGAGGCGATGTCAGCATAGCATGTCTGACCTGCTACAGAAGTCACTGTCCACAGAGCCTGGGCCACTCTGCGGCCAAGGCTGGCTGCTCACAGGCCCACTTCACAAGTGGGGAAATTGAGGACACTGGGTTCCACAGTGAGCACATCTTGTTTAGAAGCCAGAAAGGGCCAGGATGAGCTAAGGGGGTGATCAGGGAAGGCAGCCAGCTCACCCACTTGGTTTCTCCAGCTCCCACCTACCACCCCAAACACAGACCATGGAGCTGGGGCCCAACGTCCCCACCCAGGAAGTCTGCAGGATCCCAAGAAGCAGTGCAGGGCTCTGGGTTCTCCAAAGCTGAGAATATGACTTAATATAGGCTCCATGAATATCTCTGGGATGTGTGAGCTCTCTCTTTTTTTTTTT
>NW_017731365.1:3158181-3162525 GCF_001890085.2 Hipposideros armiger | reverse complement strand
CAGTGGGTTGCCATGGGCTACCGTGTGTAGCCAGCAGCCGCAGTGAGTGGCCGTCCAGAAGCCGGTGACTGATCTGCCTCGCCCAGGAAGAGCGCAATAATGGTGCCAACTTGAGCCAGTGAAGCAACGTCCTCCACAACTAGACTGAAGAACAAAAACAACAGCAACTTGTCTGTTCCCCTTCCCCCAGTTCCCCAGTGCTGTTCCCATCCCCCCAATTCCCCAATAAAAATCTTAAAAAATAAAAAAATAAAAATAAAATTATATATATATATAATTATTCAGTGGCATTTAGTATATTCACAGTGTTGTGCAACCACCACCACCCTATAATTGCAGAGTCCAACCCAAAAAGTTAAACATAGAATTACCATGTGACCCAGCAATTCCACTCCTAGATACATACCCAAGAGAATCAAAAACAGGTATCCAAACAAATACTTGCTCACCCATGTTCACAGCAGCACTATTCACAGTAGCCAACGGGTAGAAACAATCCAAATACCCATCAACTGATAAATGGATAAACAAACTGTAGTCCATACCCACACAATGGATTATTAGTCAGCTACAAAAAGAAATGAAATACATGCTACAACATGGATGAATCCTGATACACCATTCCAGGTAAAAGAAGCCAGACACACCAAAAAAAATCACATATTGTACAATTCCATGTATATGAAATATCCAGAATAGGTAAAGTCACAGAGATGGAATGCAAATTAGTGGTTACTAGTAGCTGGGAAGAGGGTTGGGAGCAGGGATCAGGAGTGACTGCTTAATAGATACAGGGTTTCCTTTTGAGGTGATGAAAATGTTTTGTATGTCCAACATCACTAATCAAAGAAATACAAATCAAAACTACAAAGTGATATTTCCTCATGCCTGTCATGGCTATTAACAAGAAAAAAAGACAACAAATGTTGGCAAGGATGTAGAGAAACTGGGACCCTTACACACTGTTGGCAGGAATGCAAAATGATGCGGCCACTATGGAAATTAGTATGGGGGTTCCTCAAAGAATTTAAAATAGAACTACCACGTGAGCCAGCAATCCCAGTTCTGGGTATTTACCCAAAACAAAACTGAAATCAGGATCTCAAGGAGATATTAGCACACCCATGTTCACTGCAGCATTATTCACAGAAGCCAAGAGGTGAAGGCAACCCTACGCCCACTGATGATGAATGGATGAAGAAAATGCGATATATACATATATATATATATATATATATATATACACACACACACACACACACACACAGGAATATTATTCAGTCTTGAGAAAGAAGGAAATTCTGCAACATGCTACAACATGGATGACCTTGAGGACATTATGCTAAGTAAAATAAACTAGTCATGGAAAGACAAATACTGCAATACTCCATTTATCTGAGGACTCTAACATAGTCCAACTCATATAGACTAAAAGTTGGAGTGGGTGTTGCCAGGAGCTGGGGGGAGGCTGGAAATGGGGAGTTACTAATCAGCAAGCATAAAGTTTCAGTTCAGCAAGATGGGTACGTTCTAGAGGTCCGCTGAACAGCGTTGTCGCTCCAGGCAACAATCACGTATTGTACACTTAGAATTTGTGAAGATGGTGGATCTCATGTTAAGTGTTACCACAATAAAATAACAATTTTTGTAATGTTTTAGAATTAAGATAGAAGTGATGGTTGGTTACCCAATATTGTGACTATACTAAATGGTTCATTTTATGCTATGTGAATTATACCTCAATTTATAAAAAAAGAAAAAAAAAGTAATAAGATCAAACCCTGGGTCATGTGAATGATGCACTGCCATGCAATTTGGGGCTCAAGTCTACTGTGTTTGCGATCTAATTCCTTCTCCATGAGGGACGAATGACATCATCGCACCTAGCACAAACAAAGGTTGTGGTTCCAATAGAACAGGCGGTGGGGTGGGGAATGGAGCCACCCAGTCCATACAGTCCGCACGCACCGAATTCAAAGGCCAAGGCTCTTAGCAGTCGGGACCATGTTCACGTCGAAAGCATCTGTGTGAACTGAGCAAAGCCCATCTCTGTGCCCAATTTCTGATTCCCACAAGAAGTCGGTTTAAGAGCCACTCCATGCATATTTCAGTGACACCACAATTCTGCCCTTATCTTCAATCAAACAAGCCAGCTTTCCAGGTATCAAGCAGTGCACCATTAAAACAGACACATCAGGATCACTCAGTGGCAGTTTGGGCTCAAATGTGAATAATCAGAATTACCCCAAACTATCTAACCAGCCCAGTATTATTAATGTTCCTCTGTACAGCAGGCTAAAGTGACAGAGACAAGGCAACAGAAAAGCACAGAGGGCACAGGCCCTACTATCAACCCAACATCGGCAATTTAGTTGCTATTTACGTCCTTCCAATAAATTAACATGATTCATTTGAAATGGGTTGGCTTTCTGGTCTTACTAGTATTTCATGTTTGTTTTATAGTCATGTAAAAACTATGTAAGTCTAAGGCACTTTATCTAGTTTTGTATTTATACACATTTAAGTTATATTCCAATCAGAAAATTTAAATAAATGAGGCTTTTTCTTTCCTTTAAAAGGGAATCAACAAAAAAATAAAAAAATAAAAAAACCCACATACTATATGATTCCATGTGTATGAAATGTCCGGAAGAAACAAATCTATAGAGACAGAAAGTGGATAAGTGGGCTGGGAGTGGGGAGTGACAACTAAGAGGTACACAGTGTCTTTTTGGGTTGATGAAATGTTGTAAAATTAGACTGGGGTGATAGATGCACAACTCTGTGAATACACTAAAAGCCATTGCATTGTACGCTTTAAGTGGGTGACTTGCATGGCATGTGAATTATAGCTCAATAAAGCTATTTCACAAAGCGGGAGGGTCGACATATTGCCCAGGTCTGAGCAGCACTCAGCTGGAAAGCTCACAGGGAAATCAACAATCCCACCTATTGATAGCTTCCCTCCCAGACCTACCCTCCTCTCCCTGCCCTGACACCCTCCCCAAGGGCTCGGGGAAGGAGGCTAAGATGAAACCCCAAGTCGCCAGACAAGCCCATCCTGCGTGACCAGGTGGCTGCCCTGGAGCACCATACACAGGCTTCCTGTTTCCTGGAACGCACGTCATACAACAGTAGTAAGATGACTTTGAATTATTAAACGGTAATAGGAAAAACATAAAGATGATGACAACAACCAATGCTAGTATGCAGGAATCGTGAATCATTTCTACTTCAATGGCAGGGTCAAGGAAAGGAGACAGACAATACAGATACAGAGCCTCCAGGACCCAGCTGGAGGGTCCTGGGACCAGGAGCATGCGAATTTGAGCACAGGAAGCCCCTTCCTCAGGAGACTAGAGATATCCCCACCCTCCACCCACACACACAGGGCAAAGCTCGCCCTTCAAGACAGGGTCCTATCAGGGGGACCCCAAGGAGCTGCCTAGAAGAGTCTGCCTCAGCAAGTGGTAGCTCCACTGAAACAAGAAGGGAGGCCTCAAGGGTCCGTCAACCCAACAAATCACACCCTCCTTGGGTCTATTCTTTCCAGACACTTCACAGAGACAGGCAGAGGAAGCCCCTGCTGCTGGCTGCTGGGGGGACATGCACATCCAATTCATCTGCCCCCAGGACACTGATCCCTTTTATTCTAAAGCCTCCCTCCTGCAGAAACCTGCCCTGAAGGAACCACCCCCAGAAAGCCTTTTCTCTCCCTAAAGCCTCGCTGAGCCCCAGTTTGGAGCCAGGGGGAGACAGACGCCCCCCCATCTCCTGGCACTCAGCTCAGGGGGAAGGTTCCCAGGAAATGTGCTCAGAACTCCAGTGGTGGTCCCTGGGACCAATGGCTAAGTGAAAAAGTGGGTCCCAGAGCCATGGACTAAGTGTGATCCCAGTTATATCCCCAAATCAAAAACTACACAGTCACATAGCGGCAGAGAAAAAAAAAAAAGACTAAAAGATATTCCATAAATGCTGACAGTGTTACCTCTGGAGAAGAGAAGAAGTAAAGAGAGGAAAAGGGGACTTTACATTTTACTCTCTCTCTCTATGAAGCTACTTGAATCATTCATCAAGATCATGGCTTTATATTATTTTTTAATTGAAAACATTTTCAAAAGCAGGGTGGACGTCCCTCAACTGGGAACTTGATAAATCAGCTCCCTCCACACGCTGGAATACTAGTCAGCACTGAAAAAGGAACGCACTGCTGAGACATACAGCAACATGAACACAGCTCAAGAAATCATGTTGAGGGCCGGCCGAGTGGTGCATTGGTTAAGAGCTGGCTTGGGACGCCAGAGGGCCCCGGTTCGGATCCCACATATGAGGGCCAGTGACACT
>NW_017731365.1:3147902-3157906 GCF_001890085.2 Hipposideros armiger | reverse complement strand
GCGCAAAGATGGTGCCAACTTGGGCCAGTGAAGCAACGTCCTCCACAACTAGACTGAAGAACAAAACGACAGCAACTTGTCTGTTCCCCTTTCCCCAATTCCCCAATAAAAATCTTTGAAAAAAAAAAAGAAATCATGTTGAGTAAAGAAGCCAGACATTATACTACCTATCATGAGTCCATGTATGTGCAAATCTAGAAAAATAAAGCCATAGAGACAGAAAGGAGATAAGTGGGCCTGAGACCAGGGCTGGGAGTGGCGACTGACCACGACAGACCATGAGGAATCTTCTGGGTAATGGACGCATTCTCTCACTTGACTGAGATGGTGGCTGTAAGTCCAAGACATTCGCCAACACCCACCCAGCTGTACACTTGGAACTTTATGGCATATGTACCTCAATAAAACTTTTTGAAAAGTAAGGTAGAGGAGAGGATGAGGAGTAGCTGCTGAATGGGTTTGGGTTTTCCCCTGGAGTGAGGAAAATGTTTTGGAAGTTGATAGAGGCAGTGGTCATACAACATTGTGAATGTACTCAATGCCACTGAATTGTGCACTTGAAAATGATTAGCTTTATGTCAAGTGAATGTCACCTTAATTCAAAAGGTAGACAAGGAAAAAATGACTATACCCATTTTGCAGATGAGAAAATTGGGCTCCAAGAAAGCAGTCAACCGTCTGCCTAAGGCTTCTCTCCCTGTTCCTCAGCCTGGTTCAGAGCCCAGTAGAGGGGAGACCTGCCCTGTATCTCCCCCAAGGGCTCTGCAATTCTGGGGCCCAATCTCCAAAGAGGGCCCTTCTCTCTGGGGCATTTGGAAACCAGAGCTTCCCAACAGGCCTTAGAGTGAGCCCTCAGAGTAGCACCTGCAGGAAATTTCCAAGATCATGAGCTCCATCAACAGACAGGGCTGTGTGGGGGCAGGGAGGGAGCCCCCATTAAGAAGGTGGTCAAATGAAGGGTAACGCACCATGGGGCAAGGATGTGTGTGGGGAGGGACCCCCATCAGGTCCAGCCTGGTGAGGTCTTTTAGACCCTGACAACAGGGCCCTGGGTCTCTGATGGAGGACTGCCCTTGAGGACCTAAAAGGTCAGCACCAACCTCAGGGACCCCAGGAGGAAAGACTCAGTAACTATAGGGCAGTGGTCAAGGGGGACACGTCCACCAGCTACTTTGTGACCAGCAGCAGAGGGGTTAACTCTTTCATGAGGTATACAATTCCAGGAAAAGGAAAAGGGGAGGAGAAACTCCCTCTGTGCTTTCTAAACAGAATCTTCAAAACACCCAGTGTCCCTGTCGTCCACTCTGGGGAGGGCCAGGACAGAGGCCACACACCTGCAGACAGGCAGGCCCTGGGGCTCAGCAGGCTGCAGAGGCTGGCCAGCTCCAAGGTCCTCTGAGGGCACCCACCTCTCTCCCTCTGCAGGGCCTGACACAGCCTCTGAGCCTGTTTCTCATGGGCTGGGGCTTCTCATGGGCGGGAAGCCCAACAGTGAACCCACAGCCCTCCCAGCACCACACCCTCCCTCCTCCTGGAATTTCCGAAAGCCCTAGCTCCCAGGGAGCCTAAAGGGTCACCAGGGACACACCCAGTTCCCAGATGCTCCCCACTGCCTGCCACAGGCATGTATGTAGCCCCAGATGCCCCAAGTCTCTCTCATAGAGCACCCCAGCCCAAACAGGGGCGCTCCTGGCAGCTAGGACCAGTCCACATGTCAGTTACAGGAAATGTATAAAACCATTTCTTAGGTCCAGGAACTCCACTGTTAGAGATTGTCACTCCTTAGTAAAGGCTTAGGTGTTTTCAAAGACTTCAGTTCGTTGAAAGGAAGGGAAGGAGAATCTATAACCCATGGGTGTCCTAAGAGCAAAAATAAGCATGTTGATCTTGGGGCAGGAGAAGTCTAGAGCCCCAGCTCAAAAAATGAGGGGCCCCAGGTTGGGCTGGCAGTCATTTATAAGAGAGCAGGAGAGAGGGGGGATCTCTGGAGAATGGGGGAATAGAGTATGTGATTCCTAAAAGAAAAGTAAGAGACCAGGAATTCCAGTGGGCCTCCCACTTGTATCCTAACAGGGAAATCAGGGCTGAATCAGAGCCCAGACTGGGAGGGACAGAAGGTCCCCAGCACATAGGGTCTTTCCAAATAGGCCCGGAGTGCTGAGGGTGGGACCCCTTCCCAGGTCCATGTATCTGCGCATGTCCCCTAAACACACCAAGCTGTCACATCTTTGCACGGGCTGTTCTTTCTGCTTGGGAAGCCTTCGCTCACCCTTGCAAAGTCTTAGCTATCTTTCAAAACCCACCTGAAGCATCAACCCCCCCACCCCCACCCCCCTACCTCCCGCAAGCCATTTCCTCTCTCCATCTCCAACCACAGCCAGCACAGACCCTGGAAAGGTACAGGTGGGATATGGTATAATGTACATATGTGCCTCTCCCACCTGGCAGGGGCCCAGTCTCACTCACATCTGGTCCCCTCCACCTCATACTGAACCTCGGGCTGGAAACCCGAATCAAAGGCATCCTACTACCTTCCCACCATGAGGCACTGTGCAAGCACCCTGGCCTCTCTGGCCTCACAGGTCTCTCCCTCTGCTGAGAGAACGGCAGTAGCAGCACCTAAAGTTGACTGAGCACTTACTCTGAGCCACAAGCTACCACAAGGCTCTCCATGTACTACCTCCTTTCATCCTTGAGACATCCTTGTAAGGGACTATCATTAACCCAGCTACACAATGGAATCAGGCACAGAAAAGTTAAGTGAGTTGCCCAGGGGCACACAGCTAGTGAGAGAGGGAACAAAAATTCAGACCCTAGTGGTGTAGTTCCAGAGCCAGTGTTCTTAATCAGTACCCATCCACTGGGGGGCTAGGAAGACGATGGGGGTGGAGGGGCACTGTCAAGACAAGCTCTGAGTGGAAGAGGCAACTTCTCTTCCCCGGGTCCCAGCCAAAGACCTAGAAAGAGCAGCGCCTTCTCCCAGCCCCAGCCTGCTGCTGCTCCCAGGCCCATCCCTACCAGTTACAGAAAAAACAGAAGTCCCATCTGCAAGAGCCTTGGCTCTGGAGCAGGGAGGTGCACGCTGCCCACTGAGAGGCAGAGCCATGATTTGGGGCTATTCTTAGCAAACCACTGGCTCCCCTCCCAGAGGCCCAGCAGGCAGCAGGCCCAAGCTTCCATTTGCCCTGCGTGCCATTTCCTGACCCTGCACGGAGGTCTCACAGGGCTCAGAAGTGGCTGGTGGGCAGGACTGAGGACAAAGCCCTCCCGCTTTCAAAGGAGAGGTGCCTGTCTGCCAGCCTTCCCAGAACCAGGCACCTGGCCGCTGGAGCGGCTCTGAAGAGTACTGGCCACAGGCTCCAATCAGAGCTCCACTGACTGAGCGCTCACTCTGTGCCAGACCCCGAGCCCCGTGCTTTCCACAGATTATCTGCCATTTAACCCTCACAACATCCCCAAGGGCTAGGGATGACTGGCCCCATTTTAAAGATAAGGAGTTTCATTTTAAGCGAATTAGTTATGACATTAAGTAACTTGCCCAGGGTCATCAGTGAGTTGGTATCAAGCCATATCTAGACTCTGGGCTGGCTCCCAGTCTCCAGGTT
The DNA here is from genome assembly GCF_001890085.2 of Hipposideros armiger. NCBI lineage: Eukaryota > Metazoa > Chordata > Mammalia > Chiroptera > Hipposideridae > Hipposideros > Hipposideros armiger. Next base: position 3,154,301 of record NW_017731365.1, on the reverse strand, counting down.
CGGCAGAAGAGAGGTGACTCTAGCCAGAAGGTAGGAGGCCCCTTCCCTGCCCAAGCCCAGGGTTTGGGGGAGGCGCAGTCCACACCAGAGCAATGGTCTCATCAAAGACCCCACAGCACGGCTACGTTTCCTCTCCCCCAGGGATGATCCCGTCCCTGCCAGAGACCCTCAGGCCTGAGCGCAGGAGAGCCCCCAGCCAGATGCCTCCCCTACCCAGGCCACTCACTCACTTCAGGAAACCTCTGGTAACTCTGGGAAGGTGAGACTCAAAGGTCCAAGGAGCCCCTGCTGGCACTTACAGCACGCACCCAGCCCTGTAACTAGGGAGTGGGGCAGTCAAACAACTCTCAGAGTAAAACAGAGAATTCTGAGCCTTTCAGGTTGGTCTAGAAAAGGAGCTACAGCACAGAGCACCTGCACCATCACCCCAAACAGGACCACTTCCAGCACTGCTGCCATATGGAGTCACGAAGATAATGGAGCGGTGCTCACCTCAGACTACATCCCGGTACCCACCTCTGTCAGTGTCCTGGCCTCTGCTGTCAGGTGGCTCAGCAGGTAGGTATATGTGTCTGTGTCCTCGGGGAGCCCACAGCCAACTCCATGTCTGCCCAGGTACTCGAGCCACTTCCGTGTGGCTCCACGTCTCGTGCCTGTGAGTGTCAGCTCACATCCATGTCTGTAGCACATATGTCAGCTCATGTACACATCTGCCTCCCATATGGGAAGGTTCAAATCCCTATGAAGGCGCAGATCTGTCTATATAGTGCCTGTGGTCCACATTTCCGCGTTCACAATGTCTGCCCCTGCACGCGTCTTGCCCACCTCCATTGTCTTGTGTCTTCATCATGTCTCTATCCAGTTCCTGTCTCTGCCCACACACTGTAAACCTGAGTATGCATATGTCTCGGCTCATACCAGCAACCTCCACCTGTGCCAGGTTGACCCTGTGCATACCACCTGTTTGAAAGTGGAGGGGAGGGGGTTCACCCAAGTGCTCACAGTGGGGGCCAAGGGCTGTGGGCTGAGCTCAGCAACTCCTACTCCCAGAACAGCGCCCAAGGCTATGGGCCTAAGTACACTGCCACCTCCGCAAAGTGTTCCAGAAAAGCAGAAATCTGCCAGGGATGATGGGGGAGGAGGCAGAGCCCCAGACACAGCAGAACCTCAGAAGTGAGGTCAGTGCTGCCCCAGGTACCACCCACCTCAAGCCAGCCCTACCCAGCCCACCCACCTCCAACACCCCAACTACAACATCAATGGCCATGGCACAGGACAGCGTCTGTCTGCTCTCACAGGAAACAGTGTCTGGTTTAAGGCCTTCAGCCTCCCAACCTCATCCCCAGCCCCCAGCCATTAGAGGCTCTTCAGAAAGGAAGTGAGAACTTCCTCCCTGCTGGCCTCTGAACCTCCTATAAGGCTGGATCTAGACCCCAAACCTCAGAAGCCCTAGGGCAGCTGGGAGAGTCTGACCCCAGAAACTAAATGGGTTTCTTCAGAATCTACCCGCAGGAAAAGAAAGAGGAAAAAAAAAGCAGTTGGGAGTGGGGCTGGGGTCACATACATGCAGGAAAATTTCCTGAGCCCTCCTGCTGCTCCCTGTCCCTGGAGGTGGTGAGAGGTCCTCATTACTAGCAGGGTAATTAGGAAGGATGGGTATAGAGCCAGAACATTTTAAACATATTTGCATGATTGCATGCATGAGAACGGAATCCCAGATCCCCTCCCCCATCACAGCCTATGTCACTCAGTTAGCAATTAATCATGTGTAGCCTCTTGGGTTTCCACTATTATTACTAGTCCAGGGCTGGTATGGAAGCCCCGTATGAGCAAACTTTCTGTGTGTTTCTGTCAGTGTTCTAATGGGGCTGAGCCACCAGAGGACAGAATCCTCCAACTCCTCCCACCATTACCACCCTCCCAGGCAGGGCCCAGTGCCTAGCATTTAAGAGGCACTCAGTCACCCGGTCTAGTGGCTCTGCATAAAAGCCAAGGAGTTGGTGCCTGGACCTCCGGTTGGGAATGGAAAGAATCCCAGAAGCTTCCTGAAGTCAGCTTTCTTCCATCTCTGACTCCTCAGGCTATAAGAACATGTTCCAACCATCCTGGCCACTTTAAAGAGCTGGGTGCAGCAGGTATCCCACACACCGCACTCTGCTTTCTGACAGGTCACTGCTTCTTCAGGAAAAACCTCTGAAGATGAAAAGGGTGCTCTCCTGGGAGACCCAGGCTTAGAGGAAGCGGGCCAGAGGGGCCCAGAATCAAAGCTTGTGCCCACTGGGACCTCTGGCCTCCTCCCTGTCCATGGGCCTCAAGCCCCCTCAAGATGAGCCCAGGGTAGCCACGTGTGATCACGAGACAGCTTCCCTTTTGCCAACTGCGCATGAAGCCGCGCTCAGGCGCCACCAGTCCACTTCTACCTCAGTGCAAGGGAAACCTCGGGGGAGCGGGGAGCCCAGAGGGCGACAGAGGACCCAATAACTGCTCACTGTTTAGTACTTGATGTCCTGCTTCTCTCCCAGGCACCGATCCCGTGCAGGTTTGAATGGAGGCCCAGAACCTCTCCTCTCCAGGGAGCCCAGGGAGGAGTGCGCTCCAGGGGATGGGAGTGGGCAGTGTCCGGGGGATGGGGAGTGGGTGGTCGGAGCAGCCCAAGCTGGGGAGGTGGGTGGCAGAGAACTCCCAGATCTGCCCTTCCCTCGCCAGCCCCAAATCTGGACGCATTGGTACCTGCCAACCCGTGGCTCCGGGGGACATCCGCGCTTCTGCGGCCGGCGCGCTGCGCCCGTACTGCGGGCGCCAAATCAGGCAGCGGCTGGGCGCACCCCACGCGGGCTGCGGCTCGCTCCTCCCAACTTCCCCAGCCCATCCGTGAGCAGACGGGGCTCCGAAGGCGAGCAGGCCGGGCCCGATCAAGCGAGGCCACCAGAACAGAAGCCCGCGCCCGCCGGCGGTGGAAGCCGCGCGCCCCAACCCCAGCGCGCTGCTCGGGGTCTCGGCGTCCCGCGCCCCCAACGCCGAGGGGCGGACCCGACTGGGCCGCCAATCACTGCTCCCGCCACCCGCCAGCCGAGCCCCAGCCCCAACCACCGAAGGGGCGGGGGGCTCGGATTTAAAGATACACTCACCCTAGCAGCGTGGAGTTAAGCATCCTGAGCTGCGGCTCTCCAGCGGGGAGGGAAAGGCTGGCCCCACCTCTCCCGGCCCGGCTGCCTCCTTCCGCCCGCCCACCCTCCACCGGGAGGAAAAGTTTGGGGCGGGGGAGACGGCCTGGGAAGCCAGTTCCTCTTCCCTTGTCTTTAGGTCGATTCTTTCTGGAAGATGCCCAAACCCTACCTCCAGCCTCCCCAGCTGCAGAAAAAAGTAAATCCTCTCGGCAACACCTCTTCCCAGACTCCAGTTCCCTGGAAGATCGGCGTGCCTGGAATTCCCTCGCCCCTCTCTGCTTGTTAAAGCCAGGCCGAGCCTCGGCGGGACCGAGTCGAACATTGGGGCGCCAGAAAAAGCCTCACCGTGCTGTGCAACCTGAGCTAGGTGATTGCCTTCTCTGGGCCTCAGCTACCCCAGGTTTCAGCGGGAGAGCCCTTACAGAGCACTGTCCGCTCAATCGTGGGTTTCTCCCAAGACCTGGACACCCAGGGAAACACACCCCTCAGCCCCCGCAAGAGAAAAGGGAAGAGAAGGGAAGAAACTTCGGAAAGGGAAGGGGTCCCTCTGTCCCCACCCCACTCCAGTCTGTAACACACATACAATCCCCGTCCCCTCCCCTCCCCCAGGGGAACCTGCCCCCGCCTCCCAAGCTGCGGGAGGCTGACACTGCGCTGCAGCCCAGCCAGGCCCACCCTGACGCCCCAGCAGCCCACGCCCTCCCTTGCCTCTCACGCCCCCCTTGCCTCTCATGCCCCCGTGGGCATCCACGTGCGTTCACACTCTACCCCTGCTTCCTCTCCGGGAGAAAGGGCTTTGTTGCGGTTGGTGAGTCACTTCCTCTCTCTGCTCCACACTCAGAAATCCTTATTCCTCACCTGTCACTACCTACCTCCCCGCCATTCAGGGCTGGAGCGGGTTTGGGTGGAGCCCAGGTCTCCCATGATGAAGGCAGCTCAGGTCTCACCTTTGTACAACGTCAGGCCAGAGGGAGATGGGCTGTGAGCATGGCACTCAGGCCCCTAGAGCCCTAAGTGAGCCCTAAGAATAAATAGACAAGCAGAATGGCTGTCATTTGTGGTACTCTTACCAGGTCTCCAGCACCTGGGCCTCAAGTGCTTCTCCTGGATGATTTTATGAGGTAAGTACTTTTATTATCCCTATTTTAGTGGCTGTGGAAACTGAGGCCCAGAAAGACTTGCCCTCGGCTCCAGGCCTCTTCCTGCCCTGCCCGAGGTGTGCAAGGAGGAGAAGAAAAAGAATGTCCTGGAGTGGCCTTGGGAAGCAGATCTGACCCTCAGAGTCCAGCCTTTAACCTAGGCTCCAATTGGCTCACAGCTTACTGACTCTGTAGCCTGGGAAAAGTGGCATAAGCTCTTGTATCCCCAACCTCCTCATCCATAAGATGGCCTGTCCTCCTTCCACGCATAGGTGAGGAGGCAAGAAGCCGGGGCATGTGATGCCCAGGGTAGGGTGCCACATCATAGGCTCCATCCGTGGGCACTATTCCCTTTCCTCCTCCTCTCACCATACCCCACCTCCTGTCAGATTCGCCAACTGATTACTTGCCATCCTGAGGATGCTGCACTCCAGGATAATGCCCCCTTGCAGCCAGGACTAAGGTAGGGGTGCACATGTGCACTAACACATGCATGCACACAAACATGCACACCTACATGCATGCACATATATACACACACACATATACACTACTCCCTGTCCCTCACTGTCCAGCAGATGCTGGAGTACGTAGCTGTCTGTCTCTCTAGACCAGCGTTTCTCAACCTGTGGGTCGCGACCCCTTTGGGAGTCGAACAACCCTTTCACAGGGGTCACCTCAGACCATCAGAAAACAAAAAGACATTTACATGACGATTCATAACAGTAGCAAAATTACAGTTATAGAGTAGCAACGAAAATAATTTTATGGCTGGGGGTCACCACAACATAAGGATCTGTATTAAGGGGTCGCGGCATTAGGAAGGTTGAGAACCGCTGCTCTAGACTGAGCTCCTGGAGGACAAAACTCCATTTCTGAACTATCTCTGGTCCCCAGCGCAGTGCCTAGCACATCACCATTCATTCATTTGTATACACCATGCAACAGCAGGTGTTCTTGTTAAATCAAGCAGAAAAGCCCAGGGCAGAGATGTCCCCAGGAGAACCAGCAATCACTGGCCTTCTGGCTCCAACAGATAGCCTTGAGGTTCCGCTGGTAGGCCCCAGAAGTAGAGGACTGGGGGCTTGGAGGTGTCTCGTGGACAAGCCACAGATGCATCCAGACCACAGTGTCCAGCCTCACCAGCCCACCCCCAGCCCCTGAGGCGCTGCCAAGTCCCGCTCTGAGCAGCAAGCCCTGAGTCCCTAGCTGCCTGCTGGCCATGGGACTGGGCATGTCCCCAACCACAACAAAGCCTTCTGGACCAGATTTGCCCCACCCTGGGCCTGGAAGGGGGAGGGGGCTGAATATTGAGAGAGAAGAAGGAAGGAGCACACAGCAGTCCCAAGAGAGCATTTTCCTCAGCCCCAGGCAGAAGGGAAGAATCAACTGGATCAACTCTCCACCCAAACTGCTGCAGAAGCTTCCTAAGAGGTTTGGAAGCTCGGAGCAGAAGCCCAAAAATCCCCGAGGAAGAATCAATGGTTCCAGAACAGAACCTATCCCCACTCAGCCAGCACCCTACCTGCATAATCACCACCCCGTATCCCACATGCACAAGCACCCAAGATACCACCTTATTGTTGAAAGAATGCCAGGGCCTCGTGTACATATACATGTGTTTGTGTGTGCACACATATATGCTCGTGTTGCTCATGTGTGAACTCACACTTGCAGAGATGTGAATAAGCCTATGCATGTTTGTGCAAGTGTCCAATAGGCATGAGTGTGGATATACGAGTCAGTATGTGTGTATATTTGAGTATGGGCAGTGCACACACAAACCAACTTACCAGTCCAAAACCAGGCAAGCTGCTGCAAAAAGATCAGTAAATAAGCCCATTACTTACTCTTCCAGAAGAATCATCTATGGCCATCCACAGCCCCCTCCACCCAAGCAAGCAAAGTGCTGGTGCTCGTGGGAGATCAGTCCCTGCACAGAAACATAAGCTGTGGGTACCTCCCAATTCCCTCGTGAGAACACTCAAGCCAAGAATTTCTTCCTGACAAATGGCTCGCTGGAAGGCAGAAGCAAGGTCATTCTGAGTGATTCATGATATAAAGAAGATAACACAGTGCCGGCCGAGTGGCGC
>NW_017731365.1:3140412-3145417 GCF_001890085.2 Hipposideros armiger | reverse complement strand
GACTGTTTCTGGAGGTAAGGAACTCAGCACCTGACCCATCTCCCTCTTAGTCTTAAGGGCCTAGAGCCAGGCTTCCCAGAAGGACCAGACACCACCCCACTCTCCCTTTGCTGTCTTGGAGGCATCCAGCAGTGAGCAGGGGTAGCTCAAAGCCACCGGGAAAGAGCCCAGTTCATCAGAGTCTGTTCCTCTCCACAACCAACTCAGAAGCATAACGGCACAGCATGCACATTCACATAAACTAGAAGCCACTGAAGCTCTGCTGGCTGGAAGGCTCTCCAGGCACACCACCCCTCTCCCCCAGGCCATCTGAGACAGGCATCCCCTGACCTGGCAGATGGGCATACACCTTGGGCCAGCACCGGACAGTTGTTTCTTGGCCTGCCTGTGTGTACGCTTGAATCACCAGTCAGAGGGATTCGACCGCATGTTCCCAGGCTCCACTCCAGCCCTTTAGGCCAGAAGCTCTGGGGCCAGGTCCTAGGAAAGCCCCCTGCTTGATTCTAAAGCAGCAGTCAAATGTCTGGTGTTTGGAAACCACTGGGCCAAGTGATTCCCAGGTCCTGCTTCGGCTGCAACCAGCTAACCCATCTCAGCCTCCTGCTCTTGTACCAAGATTCTGTCCTGCCCCATCCACCAGCACAGGGTACGCTGTTCCCACCTGCAGCTGGCAGGGGACCAGGTGATGCCAACACCTCTTAAGAGTGTGCTGGCCAAGGCTCGGAGGAGCACATGCAGCCCCGCCCCCCAAATCCAGGATGCTTTCTGGGGCTAGAGGCAATAAATTCAGAGATGGCGTCTTTCCCCATCCCCTGCACAGTCTTTCTCCTTCAAGGAAGAAGAGACACTAAGCGTTTACTCTGTGCCACAGTTCACGTGCATTAACTCACTGGAGCTTTACAAGGGCCTCATGAGGCAGCAGGCGGCTTGTCCTCATTTAGCAGATGAGGAAACTGAGACTCAAGGAGATGAACTAACCTGCCCTGGTAAAGGGCAGAGCTGGGAGTTACACTGGGAAGGCTGACTTCAAAGCCCTCCCTTCACTACCCACAATACATGGCTGTCCCTGTGCTCCAGTACCCAGTGAGACATCTGCTGTCCCCTCTGGCCTGCCCCCCAAAGTATGGTCAGCAAGGCTCTGGCTGGGAATAACTGAGTGCCCCTTGGTCAGTGCAGGTGCCACTTTACACCATGTGTCAGTTCTAACTCTCTGGAAAGCAGATACCAAGGCAAAGTTAGCAGCGCAAGAGGTTTATTGGAAATGCCTGTGAAAGACAAGAGTTGAGGGGGTAGGAGTGAGTGGGGAGAGCCTTCACACCATGTCACAGTCTTATACCTATGAAAGGATGGGGGAGGGAAGGAGAGTTGGGAGGAAGAGCCCCCGACCCATCATGGTCCTGAGAACATCTCAGCCAGGCCAAGGGGGAGACCCGAGCAAAGGTTGCCCATTAGAGGATTCTTGCATCTGACAAACAGGGCCTGGCTCTAGCACCTCCACTGGCTCAGCCACTGGCCAGGAGCCGCCCAGGGAGATGGNCCCAATTCCCCAGCGCTGTTCCCATCCCCCAATTCCCCAATTTAAAAAAAAAATCTAAAAAAAAAGAAGATAATACAACAGAATGGCATAGAATAGTACACTATTCAGTGGGGCTGCTTTAGAAACGATGGAGGTCTCTGAGCCTCCGGTAACTCATCTATAAAAGGGCAACAATGACACTTACCAGAGCAGGTGGCTGTGGGGCTTACATGGGGTGATGAACTCAAAGTATGCAGCACCACCCCGGCACAGAGCGGCCTATCTTGTCATTGTTATTAGATGAATAGCCATGATTGAAGGCAGGCCATGGTAAGTTCCACAAAGCATAAGCTTGCACTGGGGTTCAGAGGAAGGTAAGGGGACAATGCTGACTATGACACAAGCCCACGCATGTATTGACTTGTCCCTGTGCACAGTTCTCCTGGCTTGCCCATCCCAGTTCTGCCCCAGCTCTCCCCACTCTCACTCCACCCCACAATTTAGCCCAGCCCAGTTTCTGCTGTCCTCTCTGTAAAAGCTAGGTCACTGAAGAGTTAGCCTCCTGCTAGTGGGGTGTACCAGACCACACAGGGACAGATAACGCATACCCCCACATTCAGCTACCTTCACCATTCCATCCCACCTCGGAAGACTCCCCACTGATGAGACCACGCCTGCCCAGGAACATGAGTGCGGAATCTCAGCCAGATAGCATGAGGGTAGAGCCCTGAAGCCCAGCCCCAGGGAAATGTTGAGGGATCCGCATCTGTCCAGCTGAAGCAGAGAAGTCTCTGGGGCAGGACACTCTCTTCCTGTCCCTGCAGGGCTGTCAGGAAGAGAGTGAGGACCTCTGTCTTAGGGAGAACTGCTTAAGCATCCCAAGCTCCGAGCAACAACGTTTTTTTGAGCACCTACTTTGTGCCTGAACCTTGGCTCAGAGCACAGAGATGAGCAAGACCTGCCCTGCCCTAGGTGCTCACAGACCTGTGGGGAGGCAAATAAGTACACTGACCATTTCAGAGCAAAGTGTTTCCTGAAGCGGGGAGGAAGGACCCCAGGGAAATGGGGGAACAGGAAATGGGACACTCAGCACAACCTTCCTGGTCAGCTCAAGGTGAACGTGGATGTCCTGCAAGCCCCTGACAACTCCAGGAATGTACGGAGATTTTTTTATAGCTTTAGCGTCAGACAGACCTGAGTTTTAATTCAGTTCTGCCACTTACTAGCTGTGTGACCTCAGGCAAGTCTCTGAGCCTCTCTGATCCTCTGTTTCCACATCTATAAAATGGGGATAGTCATACCTACTTGGACAGCATTTTGAAATAAAACAAGCCAATAAATTTAAAACCCTTAAAAAATAGCTGTCTGAGAAAGCTCAATAAAGCTCAATACATAATAGTAGTTATGGCTACTGTCATCATCAGAAGACCCCTCCAAGGTGTTGTCCCTCTGCCCCCCCTCCTCCCCCACCCCCCTTCCTCTAGCCAGCAGTTGTGCAGTGCCTCCCTAGAACAGGCAGAGAATCCCCTGCCTCCACTGCTATCAGAAAGGAGCTCCAAGTGGCCTTTTCTGCTGGGTCTCGCTGCAGAATCCCAGGCTCTGGACACCGAGAATAATGAGGTGGGGAGAGGGGGTTGCTGAGACGAGGCCTGCCAAGCCCTGCAGCAGGGAGACCATCCATCCCTGAATAAACAGGCTGTCACCCCTTTCCCTCCCACCCTCTCTCTCCTCTAAATAATCCAGATCTGTTGCTCAGTTGTCTCCAGGCAACGCCACTCAGACTCCCAAGGATGTCTCACTCTGACAGAGCCATTTATGAAGATGCTGCAGGGGAGGTAGGCGACGGGGCAGGGGTCAAGGGAGCTGCAGGAGCCTGACACAGCGGCTCCCCAGGGCCTTCGTGTGGCCAGTTCCTGGTCCCCAGGGACAGAGCTCCTGGGTGGACCCATCACTGGGCCAGGAGGCAGGGTGGGGGTGCTTGATTACCAGAAACATTCCAAGAGAGGCTGAAGTGCCCCGGACATGCAGGGAAGGTCCCAGACTCCATGAAGTTTGGAAAGATCACTGGCCCAGGCTCAGCCTCCTGAGTTCTAGTCTTGGTGTCAACACTCACCAGCCTTGTTATCCGAGTTGGGTCACTGACCTCCTCCGAACCTCAAAGAACATTGGAGACAGAGATAGTTTCCGTGAGGGGGGGAATGGGACTCTCTGGCACTCTTTGAAGGTATCCATCCAAATGACACATGCGTAGACTTGGCCTCAGCAATTCCATTTCCAGAAATTTACCCTAGAGATGTGCTGGCACAGGCACAAATTGACAACTGCACAGGGTTATTCATAGTTTGCCATGATAAGAGACTGGCTCAATATTGTGATTTACCTGTTATATTTGGTCTTCATCCACAGTTCTTGGCTCAGGGTTCCCAAACCCCTAGGAATTTCCTAAGTGTGCAACAATGGTATCCCTTGTTATGTTAATGAGGTGACTTTTGGACACCACACACACACACACACACACACACACACACACACACACACACACACCCCGAGGGCAGAGGCTAGTATCCAATGGAGCCAACCAAGTGGTAAGAGGGTCACAGCTTTCAGTCCTACCCCCTGATTTCCTGGGAGGAGAGAGGGGCTGGAGGTTGAATCAATAGCCAGTGGTTGACTTAGTCAAGCATGACTATGGAATGAAGCCTCCATAAAAACGCAAAAAAGGTCAGCTCTCCTGGTCCCTTTTTCCAAGAGCTTCCCCTGGACTGTGCCCCAAGCTCCACAAGGACGGAAGCTCCTTCATTCTGGACGTTGCCCTATGTATCCCTTCATCTGGCTGTTGATTCATGTGTGAATCGGTAATCTAGTGAGTAAACAGGTTTTCCTGAGTTCTGTGAGCAGTTCTAGCAAAGTAATCGAACCCAAGGAGGGGGTCATGGGAACCCCTGATTTGTAGCCAGTTGGACAGAAGTGCAGGTGACAACCTGGGCTTGCGACTGGCATCTGAAGTGGAGGACAGCCTTGAGGGACTGAGCCCTTTACCTGTAGAACCTGATTCTCTCTCTGGGTAGATAGCGTCAAAATGGAGCTGAATCATCGGACACCCTGCTAGCATCCGAGAGTAGCTTGTTGGTTTGAGGAAGCCTCCACATACAGGCTGGAATTGGGGCTGGGAGCCCCTTTTCAATTAGAAACAACTGAAAGGTCTATCAACAGAGAAATGATTGGACCTTATCGGTCCAATAGAAATACCATGCTATTTTAAAACACGAGGCAGGTCAGGTGTATGTGAGCTGATGGAAAATGACCTCTAGAGCTGGGAGCAAAGTCCAGAAGTGGACATGGACAAGGACGGTCAGGGCAGTGTTGTCCAGTTGTCTCTAGGGGGATGGATAAGTCACATGGATTCCAGCCATGGAATCCTGTCCAATAGTTACACCCAGTAATCCAGAGCACCCACAAAAACATGGAGTGAGTGTGAAAACACAGTAT
>NW_017731365.1:3077154-3137486 GCF_001890085.2 Hipposideros armiger | reverse complement strand
CAGGTGATGCCAACACCTCTTAAGAGTGTGCTGGCCAAGGCTCGGAGGAGCACATGCAGCCCCGCCCCCCAAATCCAGGATGCTTTCTGGGGCTAGAGGCAATAAATTCAGAGATGGCGTCTTGCCCCATCCCCTGCACAGTCTTTCTCCTTCAAGGAAGAAGAGACACTAAGCGTTTACTCTGTGCCACAGTTCACGTGCATTAACTCACTGGAGCTTTACAACGGCCTCATGAGGCAGCAGGCGGCTTGTCCTCATTTAGCAGATGAGGAAACTGAGACTCAAGGAGATGAACTAACCTGCCCTGGTAAAGGGCAGAGCTGGGAGTTACACTGGGAAGGCTGACTTCAAAGCCCTCCCTTCACTACCCACAATACATGGCTGTCCCTGTGCTCCAGTACCCAGTGAGACATCTGCTGTCCCCTCTGGCCTGCCCCCCAAAGTATGGTCAGCAAGGCTCTGGCTGGGAATAACTGAGTGCCCCTTGGTCAGTGCAGGTGCCACTTTACACCATGTGTCAGTTCTAACTCTCTGGAAAGCAGATACCAAGGCAAAGTTAGCAGCGCAAGAGGTTTATTGGAAATGCCTGTGAAAGACAAGAGTTGAGGGGGTAGGAGTGAGTGGGGAGAGCCTTCACACCATGTCACAGTCTTATACCTATGAAAGGATGGGGGAGGGAAGGAGAGTTGGGAGGAAGAGCCCCCGACCCATCATGGTCCTGAGAACATCTCAGCCAGGCCAAGGGGGAGACCCGAGCAAAGGTTGCCCATTAGAGGATTCTTGCATCTGACAAACAGGGCCTGGCTCTGGCACCTCCACTGGCTCAGCCACTGGCCAGGAGCCGCCCAGGGAGATGGGTGGCTACAGCCATGGATCCTGAAGGTACGGCAGCTGGGGGCAGTCAGGTAACCTCTTCCTGTAGCACCTTCATTGGAAGGGAGCTCAGAGCAGCAGCCCTCCAGGCTGCCGCCCCTGGCATGACCTGTTGGCTTGCCTGTCCCCTCCGTTACTAGGCAATGAGCCCCAGACCCCAGAGCAATGCACACTGTTCATCTCTGTGTTGCAGCCCAGGGCATGGCATATACTAGGAGCTTAATACATGCTTGTCTAATTGGCCAGGCAAACCCTCTAACCACCACAGGGAAGCCACTTCCACCATAAGAGGTGGTCTTGGGCAAAGGAAACAGGGAAGAAATTCAAGTCCTGAGTACCTACTATATGTCAAGCTTGAAGCCAAGGTCTGTAAAGTGATTTTTGGGTTACAAAGGGCTTTCTCAAAATTACCATGTTGGCTATTATCAGCCAATCTGAAAAGTAGGTGTCACATCCACTGCCCAAAGCACTGAGGCTCAGAGTGGCAATGTCACTCGTCTGAAGATGGCTCTCATGATGCCAAACCCTGCTGAGCTCTGTCCAATACAGCAGGTCCTCAAGAAGCCCCGGGCAGGGGCTCCGCTTAGCACAAAGACGGGGAAGAGGCCCTGGAGAAAGGCAGCTAGTTTAAAAACCTTTCCTGGTACCCCTGACCCCACCTTTTACCCAGTAAGATAGTCAGGCAACCCTTCTAACTGAGTGGGAAGCCAAGGTACTAGGCTTGAAAGCGCCATGAGCAGACCAGTTGGGTGGACAGGGCCCCTGGCCAGGCCTCAAGAGAGCTAAGCCTTCATCTAGTTTCAGCCTTACCATGTCTACACTGGGCAAGTCAAGGAACCTCTTTGGGCCTCAGTCTCATCATCTGCAAAATGGGTAACTAATTCCTGCACAGAAACACAAGGTACTCTTCCTAGACCCCATCTGCGGTGGGTAGGTGGACACAGTGCACATTTGGTGGCAAGTGACAGACTGCAGACAACTCTGGGGACTGTCAGAATGAGCCCCCTGGCTCTCTTCCATGGAACATCAGGGCTGAAGGGCTCTTCGTGAGGATTTAACATAAGAGGCTCCCCACAGCACTCCTGTCCCTTACGGGGTGCTTTCTCAGTGCTAGGTACTGTGTTGGACTTCACACGCACGCACTCATTCGTCACTTTTGAAAAGCTTATTCTGTTACTGTCCTCATTTTACAAGTGAAGAACCTGAGGCACAGAGAGGTTGAGGAACTTGCCCAATGTCCCCCAGCCCTCTCTGATTCTAGAGCCCTTGTGTTCAGCCACCAAACTGCTGCCTGACTTTAATCCTCCCAGGGACAGGGAGCTCACTCTGTAGGGAGACTTCCCTGCAGAACAGTGCTCAGTGGTAGGATGCCCTCCATCCTCCTAACATGCATCTGACATCTACTTCTCAATCACTCTCCTCAGTCCCCTGCTGGTCCCATTCCTCAGCCATGGGACCACCAGGGCACATGTATATATGTCACTCTTCCTTTCAAATATTTGACAAATGCCATCTCCTACCCCATCCCCCAGACTTCTTCTCCAGCTCAACACCCCCAGGGCTTTCAAAGGCCTGTGGGAAACTCCAGGACCCAAAGAGGCCTTAATTGTTATTCTGTCTCCAGACGCGCTGGGGGGTTCTTTCCCAAGGGGGTCAAAAAGATAATGAAACCCTGCTTTCTTTCACCATTCAGCACCCCGCCTACCCACCAGGGAGCTGGTCGGCTGGCACTAACTTCACACCTAGCTGACACTTGGCATTTAGAAACCTGTAGACAAGTCTCCTTCTGTATCCCCCACCTGCTTCCCAGCCTGCACCCCCCACTTCAAATCTCTGAAGGGGGTGCGGTGAGCTGCTGCTGGCAGGAGGCAGTGAACTTCTGTAGGGAGAGAGAGGGAGAGGCTGGGGTGGGAGGTGGGGGCAGCAGGAAGGAAATAAACTGCCCTGCTCAGGGGCCCCGGTTTCTCCTGTGAACCCCTGCCTTTCTCCCTCGTTTGTCCCACATTCTCTCACGCCTCACAGCTTCCTCCAGGTCACTTGGGGAGGGCTGCCTCCCACTGCCCCTCCCCACAATACTCTTCAAAAAGCCTCTGCAAGTTAGTGCTTCATGGGTATGGAGTTTCATTTGGGGACGATGAAGAATTTGGAAGATGGATGGTGGTGATGGTTGCACAACAGTGTGAATGTACTTAATGTCACTTATTTGTATACTTAAAAGTGCTTAAAATGGTCAATTGTATGTTATGTATATTTTACCACAATTTTAAAAAAAGACAACCCACAGAATGGAGAAAATAATTGCATGTGCATATACACACATACACACTCACACACACAAAGCCTCCTCAAGAAGTCCCAAGTGGGCCAAGGTCCAGCGCTGAGTAGCAAGTGTAGAGGTAGGGACCCCACACAGCCCAATGGGGTATTCCTGGAAGCCCCAAAGCTACCTCTTCCCTCCAGCCTCGTCCAACAGCAGCCCTGGAGCAAGAAACGTCTGTTAGGCCAATGAAGGCCAGGAGACAACCGCCTCCCTGCCCCACCCAGTTCCAACCCCAGCTCAGAAGGTCAGAGCTAGAAGGTACCAGAGGCACAGAGAGGCAGTGTCTGGCCCAAGGTCACAAAGCCAGTTAACCACGAACCTGGGGCTTCAGGCCCAGTGAGCTGACCTAATCCTGAGCTGCCCTCAGAAGAGAAACACAGGCCAGTTGGGGACTTGCAGGGGTTCAAAACAGGATGATGTGAGCCATGTCTCCCAGCTGCATCCCATCCTTCCTGGGGACCCGCCTGATATGAGGAGCCCCTGAAGCGTCACATTTCCCCACAGGTTCTATACTTTGCAGCCCTGTCACGTGGAGCCCTCACCCTTCCCTGGGTGGCAGCTTGTCATGGAGGGGGTCAGGCTTTAGAATCAGCAGGCCTATCTGAGTCCTCACTCCACCTCTGTCAATACGTTTCTTAGACTAGGCCCCTTGTCTGTAAAATAGCCATAATAATACTTAATCGGTAGGGCTCTTTTGGGGGATTACAGCAAATGACATCATACCTATGAAGAACTTGAAATGCAGTAAGTGCTCAAAAAATATTCTTTCTCTCCTCTTCCCTCTGCCTAGCACAGTACTCCACCCCTCTCAGCCACTGACGGCCTAGGTAACTAGTGGGTAAGTCCATTTCCTTCTCTGGGCCTGTTTCCCCACCTATAAAATGAAAAGGTAGAACTCCCCGACCCTTTACTAGCATATATAACACACTCAATAGTGCATATATACTTTGTGGGGCAGGCCATGGCCAAGAATTTTCTTAGCAGCATTATTCAGAACAGCCAAAAAATTGGAAACAACCCAACTGTCTATCAAGCACAGAATGGATACAGAAATTGTGGTATGGTCTCATAATGGGACACTTCCTAGCAACTAAAATGAGTGAACGACCCATATACGCAACATCATGGATGAATATCACAGACTTGATGAGTGAAAAAAATCCAGATGCGACTCAGAATCAGATTCCATCATTTAGCTGAAGTCCTAGGACAGGCCAAACTAGCCTTTGATGATCAATATCAGAAGTGGTCATCTCTAGGTGAGGGGCGACATTGCCTGGGAGGGACCTACGGGAACCTCCTGGGGTGCTGGGAATGTTCTATATCTTGATCTGGGTAGGGGTTACATGGACATACCCATTGGTGAACATTCATCAAGTAATGCCTTTAAGATTAGTGCACTTTACTGTGTGTATTATTTTCATAATCCCCTTCACCCACTAAGTTTCAACCTAACTTCTCTCAGTTCCTCAAAATGGCCAACTGTGGTCCCATCTCAGGGTCTTGGTACTTGTTGGTCCCTCTTCGTGAAATGTTCTCCCTCCAGGTCTTCCTTCCTTCCACTTTGTCACCTCCTTGGGGAGGCCCTCCCTGCCGCCCCCGCCTGAAGCAGCCACTCATTCTCCCCCTATTACGTCACCCTGTTAGAATTCTCAGCATAGCACCCATCATTATCTGATATTTTCCTTGCTCTGCTTGCTTGTTTATTTTCTTTCTCCCCCTACTAAGATGTCAGCTCCCTGAAAGCAGGACTGTGTCTATCTGAGTTCAAATCTTGGCTCCACCTAGGGCAATGGCTGACATACAGTAGGTACCAAATACATATTTGTGGGATGAACAGACCACCCCTAGAGAAGGTCAGTTATGTCTCTCAACTTTGCTCTCTTGAAGGTGGTAAGAGGGAATTCACTATTATTCAGTCACCCCACAAACATGCAAGAGAGACCTATTATGTGCTGGGCACAACATTGAGGGGTGCACCATGGGGCAGAGGAGAAAAGCTCATGCCAGACCTTTCTAGCGAAGTGTGAGGAATCCAAAATGGGCATGTGCCCAGGACTGGGGCAATGCCTGGAAGTGAGCTGGCTCAGCCTCCCAGTTCCCAGGGCAGGGAGACTGTGGTGGGCTCTGGGTGTGGCCAGGGCTGCCCAAGTCAGCTCAACATCTGGGCAGCAGAAAGCCCTGTGCCTTGGCAGGAAGTCAGCCCCTTCTAAACAGCCAGAGAGCTCAGCCAAGGCCAGCCACTGTCCCCGCCTGCATGCCTGGCCACCCGCTGCCATGGAAACCTGTCCGGCCAAACCAATGGCACTGAGTACAGGAAACTCAGTGCCAGGAAGGTGACAGGGCATCTGCCAGGCTCCCCTGTCCTGGTGAGGGAGGCACCTTGGCCTGCCTGAGCTGCAGCTGGGAGAGTTATGTGTCACTCCTGCACTTGTTTCTTTGTGTGTGCGTGTATATGTGCGTGCTTTGCTCAAGCAAGTGCAGCTGTGCCCAGTGCAACAGTGGGCGGTCTTTCCCACACCTGGGATTGGGGGTTCCAGGAGAGGGTAAAGAATTGTTCAATAATAAATGCTATCATTCATGGAGCACTTACTACACGCCAGGTACCATCCTAAATACTTTCTGTGTATTTCCTCATTCTAGTCTCACAACAACCCTAGGAGAAAGACACTGCTCTCGCTTTTACAGAGGACGAAAATGAGAAACAGATTGGTTAAATATGTTGCCCAAAGTCTCACAACTAGTAAGCAATAGAGCCAGAGTCAGAACCCAGGCAAGTGGGCTCCAAAGCCTTAACATTAACCACCAGGAGGACAACCTCTCCACAAGATTGCTTCATTTCATTTTCCCACTAGTCATTCAGTTTTTTCTGAGCTTGGCACGGGCACCAAGGAAAAAAAAATGGGTTAGATCAGGTGTCTGGCTTCAACTTGGCATCAGCCCCTGCAGGTGATGCTGGTAAACATAACCATGATGCAGAGCGACAAGTTTCAAAGAATTAAGAGAAGTGCAGAACGCTCTGTGGGACAGGGAGGTAAAGAGGACAGCCTGGCTCCTGCACCTGCCCTTTGGATCTCCAACTGGGGGCCCTGGGATGGGGATGGGAGCTGTTCTGGAATCTGAGAACAGATGTTCTGCCCTGGGGTGCCACCTGCTGGTCAGATGTGGAAAGACAGCCTTGGCCGCTGGCCTCCCCTCTCACTCACAGCAGGTATTTCCTGGGAGCCCACTCTGGGCTAAGTGCAGAGATGCAGAGCACACAACCCCATAGCCCCGATGGCACTTACAGTCTGGTGGAGGAGGCAGACATGAACCAAGAGCCTCACAAGTAAAGACATAACTACAGCGCACAATAAGTGCTTTGAAGGAAAAACATCGGGTTACTCTGAGAGTGTGTGAGCTGGTTGTCTTTAGACAGGGTAGTGGGGGAAGGCCTCTCCAAGGAGGTCATATGTAAGTGAAGAATTAAAGGCTGAACAGGGGGTTCCCGGGCAGAGTGGGAGAAAGGGCATTCCAGGCTGAGGTGACAGCAAGGACAACGGCTGTGAGGTGGGAAGAAGCTCACCCAATTCTAGGAACAGGAAGAGGGCTGCTGCAGCTGGAGAGTGATGAGGCATGCAGGCCAGGGCTTCAGGAGCTTGTACGTGATCCTAAAGGCAACAGCAGGCTCTGAGGGCTTTAACTGGGAAAGGTCGCAGGCTCACCTACTGCAGCAGCTGCTGTGAGAAGTGGGTTGGGATGGAGGGTACTGGGTGAAGGCAGGGGACCAGCAGGGAGGCCACTGCAGTTATTCAGGCAAGAGATAAAGGTGGCTGGGACCAGTGTGGGGACAGAGGAGAGGGACAGGAGGAGTAGAACCCCATCTAGGGCTCTAGAGAACGATTCTGGAAGCAGAATCCACAGGGCAGGATTAGATTGGATTGGATGTTGGGGTGTTGGGAAAAGAAGGAATCAGGGTGTGGAGTCACTGGGCAGAGGGAGGAGCTTGAGTGGCGTGGGAGCACCGAGCAAGAAACACACAAAGCACTCAGTCTTAGACGGGGAACTCAAGACGCCCACGAGAGCCCAAGGGAGATGAACAGGGGGAGGGGGGTGAATTAGGGGCCCTGGGCTCAGAGGGATGATTTGGGGTAGAGAAAGGCAGGGCACCATTTTAAAGCTTCAGGATGGTGAGATCCTCCAGGAGAAGCATGTAGGGTGGGGTGGGGGGCCATCAGAGCAGAATGGGGGTTCGGGGTTGAGAGGAGGGCTAAGAAGGGCTGGGGGAGGCTAAGGGGATAGAAGACAGCAGGAACAGCCAGGGAGGTGGAAGGGAAGTTTGGTTACACAAAAGTCAAGGAGTAGGGGAACGTTTCAACTGTGTCAGAGGCAGCTGGGAGGTCATGTATTGCTAGAACCAATTTGGCTGCAGGAGTGTCCCATAACCCAGGCTGGGGCAGGTTCGGGACGGGGTGGGGGTGGGAGGGCTCTTGGTGATGAAGAGTGACGGGAGTCAGGGAGTGGGGGGAGGCAGCACCACGGACAACTAGGCTGCGAGGAGAAGACTGGCAGCTGAAAGGGGATGGGGTGGGTGGCTGTAAAGAAGGGGTATCAGGGCACAGTGGTGTGCAGGGATGGGGATAGGGGGTACGGGGGAGAAATGGAGGGCATAGGCAGGGCTGCAGGACCAGCAGCTTTCCAGAGCCTCTTTTTTCTCCTTCCACTTTCCCCCTGGTTTCTGCAGTCACCCTTTAATAGCCACCTCTTCCTCTGACGAGGGAAACTGAGCCCAAGAGGAGCCAAGGTCACACCAGGGCTCTGCCCAGCTGGCTCTTTCCACAGCAGGCAAAGGGTGGGGGTATGTGCCAGGCTGTGGGGAGTCTCAGGAAGCCAACTATCGTGTGAGGTCATACGGATCCCTTGACTTGGTCAGGATGCCCTTCCCTCCCTGCCAGGCCAGCAGTGCCAGGCCCCAGCACTCCCACACCCCCACCCACCCTGCACAGCATGGCAGGCAGAGCAGGCCCCCAGGGGAGATCACTTGTTATGGTGCCTGAACCACACACCATTGGGGGACAGGTTTTTAAAGGAAAGAATACAAATACAAATCAAGGCTAGGGGCCTGGGAAGGGTGTGACACTTAAGCTTCTTTAGCTTCAAGGTAACTCCATTTGTGGCTGCCATGACCTTTAGCAAGTACCATCACCTCTCAGTACCCACCCTGTGGAGCTGTGACCATTATGTGAGATAACTGGGCAAAGTGTGTATGACGGGTCTCCACGTGAGATCTGACAAACGGTGGCAGTGACTATTGTAGATTGGGCTCCCCTGGGGCAGGTGGGTGGCAGGAGAAAAACCTCTGCTCTCCCTGAGCTCAGGGGCCCTGGCTATGCAAAGCACCATTGAGGACAAAAAAGCGGTGGTGGTATGTGTGACCCACCCCCCTCTCCTGCCCCCCACCCCACAGCCAGCCTGGGACCAAGTGGGGCTCTGCAGATGGCTGTGAACTATAACTTCAACCCCAGGCCTCCACAGTTTACTGTTCCCGCATGCCAGCCCTCCCCACCAGCAGCAGAATTATGCTATTGGACAGAGACCCAGAATGAGGAGAAGGGTAGGTGGGAGAGAGACCCATCCAGCTGACCCCGGAGCCCTGACCACCCGGTCCAGGCGGAGGCTCACCCCAGAGGGCCCTTGTTGCTCGGGATTCTCAGGGCTTGGAAGCTGCCCGTGGGGCAGCGCCAAGTCGTGGGCACCGCAGACGGGCCGGACCTGCAGCGCGCTTAGGCTGGGGCATGGGGAGAAGGCACCCCCGCAGCGCTGGGGACTCAGACAATGCCCCTGCCAGCCTGGCCCAGGGACACTCACCGCTGCCTCTGGCCTCCGGTCCTCTCTCTCTCTCCGCAGGCCGCTTGCTGGCAGAGTCGCCTGAGTCGCCGTCTGTGCGCTTTCCCACGGGGCGGGAGCCTGGGCCTCTGCCGGCCCACCGGTGGCCAGGCTGCTCACCTCCTGCCGACATCATCCTGCTATTCCGCAAGCCTCCCCCAGCGCTGTGCCCGCGCAGTGCCAGGAGTGGCAGGCGGGACTTGGAACCGCCCCCACACCCATCCCGTTAAGACACTTCACAGACGAGAAAGCCAAGCCAGAGGAAGGCTCTCACACTGAAGGGCGCGACTTTGACTCCCAGTCCAGGGCTCCTGTCCTTTGCCTCAATCAACTCCAGACAGACAACAACCAATGTTCCTGGGGAAACAAGCTCTGTCTATGAAAAGTACCCTTTTCAGCCTCATTTGTTAGCACCTATTGTACACAGGGCACTGAGTGCAGGAGTCCAGAAGAGGCTTGGGTCCCCTGGAAGCTCCTAGTCTATAGAAGGCGGGTGATAGGGGCCATGATATAAGGGCCCTGAGCGAGGGGCAGATTGGGCGGGAGAGATCCAGCTGGCTTCCTGTCCCGCAGTTCTCCTCTCCCCAGAAACTACAAGCCCAACTTGTACTAATTTAAATCGACACCTTCCCCGCCCCCCTGCCCTGCTGGACTCCCCAGCAGGGCTCCCTCTCTAAATCCCTGTTACCAGTTCCTCCAGCCCTACTAGGGCAGCTCAGGACCTGAGGCAGGTACAGTCAGAAAAAGGGTCATCTTACCAGGGGGAAAGGGACAGGGTTCTTAGGGGTGCAGTCCACAGGGAGGTCAGAAAAGGGCAGCTGAGGGAGGGGTGGGAGTGGGGAGAGCAAGGGTGCTGGGAACCAGGAGTGGGCTGGGAAGAGGATTAGGTCAGGGTCTCTCTCCCCTGGGAGGGAAGTCAGTGATTCCAAGACTGGAGCTGGGGCATATAACCTCCCTCAGACCTCGTAACCCTGGTCCTCTGACTCTGAAACAGAGGCGGGGGTGGGGTGGTGGTGGGGTGTCAGTTGTCAGGGGGGTGATTGGGGCAAAGGTTGGTGGGAGAATGATTGGGGTATAGAGTACGGATGTGAGAGCCACAGGATGAGGTGCGGGGCCGGGGACAGGAGAGGAGCTAACGGATTTATAACATCTCAAATCATGGGGACATTATCTCAGCACTGCATTGTCAGTCTCTGTTCCCCAAGGATGTGAGCATGATGAGTGGGCAGACAGGCACAGTGCTACCTCCTGCAGCTGCTGCCCTCACACCAGAGTGAAGGAAAGACTAGAAGAACAGCCTGGGGTCTTCTTAGCTGTTTGTCCCCTTCTCAATGACAGGATGGGGAGTGACGGTTTTAATTAAAACAGACCTAGGCAGCAATTCCAGCTCAACTGCTTAGTACCAATTTGACCCTGGGCAAGTATTAAAGGAACCAAAGCCTCAGTTTTCTCATCAATAAAATGGGAATAATTATACCTATAGAATACAATGTGAAAAGAGCTCCTTGTGCATGAGGTATATGTCCAAAGCACTCAGCACTATGCCTGGCACAAAACTGCTAACAGCTGGCTTTCAACATGTTTTTCCATCTATGGAATGAACACACACTTGGCATAGCCCCCACGTCACCCCTAATTCCCAGGTGTATAGAAGTACTATTAGTAGCCATAGAATGAAAGGCTCTAAGGGTGGGTGGGAGTGCACTCAATCCACTTCCATTGAATGATCTGTTCCATGAAGATCCTTCCTTCCCCACTGGGTCTCTGGTTAATCACATCAGCTCTCCTGGGCTTTCCACACACCCAGTCAGGTATGTGTGTCTCCCCTCCAGCTGCCTGTGAAGTCTGAGGCCCTCCGATGTGAGTGGAGTGGGGATGTGCATCAGCCTGGGCTCCTGCCAGCCCTGTGGTCAATGGCTAACAGGGCACAGGGCTTGGGGAGTTTGGAGATACAAGCCCCCCACCCTGCCTGAGTTACCCCAAATGCAGCTCTGGAATCAGACTGCCTGGGCCTGAATGCACTTTTTTTTTTTTAATTGGGGAATTGGGGGGATGGGAACAGTGCTGGGTAATTGAGGGAAGGGAAACAGACAAGTTGCTGTCCTTTTGTTCTTCAGTCTAGTTGTGGAGGGCGTTGCTTCACTGGCTCAAGTTGGCACCATCATTGCACTCTTCCTGGGCGAGGCAGATCAGTCACCGGCTTCTGGACGGCCGCTCACTGCAGCTGCTGGCCGCTCACGCTGGCTGCTCACGCTGGCTGCTGGCTACATACAGTAGCCCATGGCAACCCACTGCCACAGGGGCTGCAGCCCACGCCGTCGCCGACGACCCACAGCAGCCCAGCTCCAGGTTGAGCTGTTGTTCAGCATCTTAGCTGTGGAGGGCAGTGTCACTGGCCCTCATATGTGGGATCCGAACCGGGGCCCTTTGGCGTCCCAAGCCAGTTCTTAACCATCGCGCCACTCGGCCGGCCCCAATCCCAGCACTTATTAACGAACTGCATAACGCTAGGCAAGTTGCCCAGCCTCTCTGAGCCTCAGACACCTCATTGTGGAGCCAACAGAAGCACCTACCCCATAAGTTTGTGGAAAGTGAGAGAAAGAGAGAAAATGAGAGAGAGAGAGATGACGCTGTGTTTCCCATCTTACCTGATAAGACTCCTGGGAAGGGTGGGAACTTTTGGGTCCCACTCCAGGCCCACTGGCATCCCAAAGGTCTTACTGCACTTTAAAGCTGAAGTAGAAGTATATTCTATTAAGTTTACTTCTATTTCAGAAGGATAAATGCTATAAGCTTACAAAGAGCCTCAAGATTTAATTATCTAAGTTTCTTTTATACTTATTTAGTTTTATGAATTTTGAATAATTTCTGTGTTTTTATAAATTTATATTTACATTCATTTTTACAGCTTTAGTAAAGTATAACTGACACACAAAAACTGCAAACATTTAAAGTGTGCATTTCCATAAGTTTTGACATATGTATACAACCACTACTACAATCAAGATAATGAATATATCTATCACCCCCCCAAACTTTCCTCATGCCTCTTTATAATTCCTCCCTCTCCCCTCTCCTCCCAGATAACCACTGATCTGCTTGTCTACAGATCTGCTTGTCTGCAAACATTAGTTTACGTTTTCTAAATATTTTTTTATAAATGGAATCATTTGTCTGGCTTCTTTAACTCAGTATCATTATTTTGAGATTCATCCTTGCTGCATGTATCAATAGTGAATTATTGTCAAGTACTGTTTCAAGGGATGGATATACCACAATTCGTTTATCCAATCACCCACTGATGGGCACTGGGGTTGTTTTGAATTTTGAAAATTTTAATGGGTTTTTTTTAAGATAGCAAATGTTGACTAACACACACACACAAATTAAATTGCATTATTAGAAAGTTCACAAAACTAAATAAGTGTACAAGGAATTTAAGTAATTAAACTATCAAAAGATGGTTTTTGTACATTTCTATCATTTATCCTTTTGAAGTTATTAAAGTTTAAAAGTGCACTATGGCTTTTGGGACTCCCTTTATTTGTAATAAGTGTCCCAGGAGATTATTATGGTCAAGCAATTTTGGGAGGTACTGTGCCTGGCACACAGTAAGCACTCACTTAGGTGTTTGTTCTCAGTTCTGATTCTTTTCCTTGCCCTACAGACACACACACACGCACGCATGCACGCACACGCACACACACACACACACGCACATGCACACACACACGCGCGCGCACACGCACACGCACACGCACGCACGCACACAGGGAGGCTTCTCCCAGCCACAGGCTCAGCTGGGTCATCAAACACCAGCCCAACTTGAGCACCAGTGACTCTCAGTGGAGAGAAATGGGGAGGTGGGGGACAGGGGTGGCTAGCGGGACTGTGGGAATCTCTAAGAACCTCCTGGGGTGGGAGGAGAGGGCATCCTCCTGGTGGGCTCTTTGTTTGTTTCCCAGGCCAGGCTGAGCCTTCACCTCCTGACCCTGTGGGAAGCACAGGTCCGACCTGGGCTCCACCCAGGAGGAGCTGGGGAGGACAGCATGGCCGGGAGCTGGAGGGAGCATGAGCTTTACAGTCAGACAGGCCTGGCCCCTACCAGCTGTACCATCGCGCACCAGTGTTCTCCAAGGCCGATACCAGCCCTGCTCACATCACACAGCTCCTGCAAGGATCAGGAGAGAGAACGGAGGTGAGAGGCTGGCATACTCGTAAATGAAGTACACAGAGGTCTCCATAACATAAATTGTGTTCCTAAGGATCACTAAGAAGGTATTCTCTTGTCAAGATATCAGCACACCCCAACAGGTGTACTGAGCATTTATCGAACCACTACTCTGTACCCCGCCATATGCTCAGGAAAGACGTGGAAGAACTTGAAACCATAGAAAGCTGGTGACCTGTGGGGCTTACATCCTTTTGGGGGCCACCGGGTCAAGAAGCACTTCCACTGTGTCCCCCAGTCCAGGGACTGGGTTAAATGTATTCATTCAACAAATATGTACTGAGTATTTGTATAAGAACTGTGCTGAGCAGTGGGGGTTCGAGGGGAACTGAACAGACAGGGAATCTGTCTTATAGCCCAGTGCTGGAAGCGGAGAACAAACAAAACAAGTTAATGTCCAGCCCTGGAAGTGCTATGGGGTAAATGGACAGGGTAATGTGACCGAACGGTGGAGGTCAGTGCAGATGGGGTACGTGGAAAAAGGCCTCTCCGTGCAGGGCGATAATAAACGGCTATGTTGGAACATGGTGGTATCCAGTCTGGGTTCAAAGTCAGGATGGCTTAGGGTCCATCACAGCTTTACCACTTTACCAGCTAGGGCTTCCATCTTGGCCAAGCTGCTTAACCCCTCTGAGCCTCAGTTTCCTCACCTGTAAAATGGGAGTAAATGTCCAATCTGCTTCATAGGCTTGATGGACGGATACATTAGATAGTGCAACCACATTATGGTAAGCGCTTATTAAATAACAGGTTAGTTCTATATCATCCAGCCTGGGCCAGGTAACCACAATCCATGGGTTAGTCCCTGTGGAGAAGGATAGCGAGTGGGCCCAAAGCAAACATTCCCCAGTCTACGTTTCCAAACTGACTCCAGAGTATCTTTCTCTCATCCAACATACAGCAGGGGTCTCAAACTCACTTGTGTTTAGGGCCAGGCAAATGGGCGCCATAATTCAGGGAACGGTGGGGACTGTGGTGCACTTTAGGGAAACAGCTACTGCCCAGCTTTAGGGAATGCTTGCCACGTTGAAATGAGGGCCCAGGCCTTTCCATGTCTCAAATGATGGGAGGAAAAACTATTTTATACAAAATCTGAAGAATGTTCAGTGTTGGTGACTTAAATAAAAACTTCTCAAAGTCCAGTTGGGGACAGACAAAACACTGGATCATGGTTTGCAACCTCCATTTACTGACTGCCAGGCCCTTTGCTAGGCAATCTGAAGAACACAGAGTGAGGAGGGCAGCAGGCTTGCTGGTGGAAAACTCCTAGGGGCTGCAGAACCTCAACCTGTCAATAAAGAACTGCTGGGATCAGGGCCTGAATGGGGAGGTTAGAAGCGGGAGGGAGACCATGTGAGGAAGGTTTTGTCCGGGAGGAGATCCCTGAGCTGGACTGTGTGAATAGAGAGGGAACAAAACAAATCTGGACAGAAGAACAGCTTTGGATTTGGGGAAGGGTAGGTGTTTCCATGGGGCTGGGTGCACTGGGGTACAGGGGATTGTGGGGCAGGCTCAAGCTCCAGCTCACAGAGAGCCACGTGTGCCCAGCAGAGGCACCTAGCCGGGACCTCTCAGCTCTGGGTGTCCGCCTCTGAGACCAGCAGGTGGGATAACAGAAAGTGTAGGCAAGCACTGAAGGTGGAAGCCAGAAGCCTAGCTCTGACCTGCCGTACCATTTCCGGGATTGCATTCATTCATTTAGGCTGAAGATCACAGCAAGCGATGGTCAGTTTTGAACCAGGGGCCGAGGCTTCGGAGAGGAACAAGTCAGGAGTCGTCTCTGCTTCAAAGTCTGATGGCGGCCACTGAAGAAAGTTGGGACAACTGCTCTGATGCTTTACTTAGAAGAGGGCTCTGCAAATCGCTGGGGCATTAATAATAGGTTTGTAGAGGAGGCGACTTTTAAGCTGTGTCCTGATATATGAGTAGGAGTTTGCCAAGAGGACAAAGTGGAAACAGCAATGGGCTGCATGTAGAGATGGTGAAATGCACAGGTCTACTGGGAACTTGCTTCAGGAAAAGGGAGTTCATTCAAACACTTGACACATACTTGCATTCCTATGTGCCAGGAGCTGTGCTAGGCACTGGAGGCATGACAAAGCAGACACCCTGCACCCTCACAAAGCTTATGCTGTTTAATTCCTTTGTGCCTCAGTCTCCCCATCTCTGAAATGCTTTACATACCTCGCAGAGCTTCCCTGAGGGGGTGAATAGGATTACACAGGCGAACATACATGTATTTGGGAAGACAGCGAGTGTCACATTGGCATACAGGAAATGCTCATTAAACACCGGGGGTGCCAAAAAGGTGTGCATATTTTAAGAGATGTTACATCCGTTTTACTTTTCAAAGTTGAATTGAATTACGGTAGCAATGGGTAGTATGATGTTTGCTTAAAAGATGGCGTTAATCAAATGAATGCTAGCATGATTCATTGTATTACAATTTTAATACAGTGTTTTCCTTTCTTAAAATGTGTATACACTTTTTTGGCACCCTCTGTATGTGCAGAACTGAAACGGCTTGCTGCCTTGACTCCCTGAGAATCTAAGTCTTGGAGTTAACCTGCCATACACTCACTAGATAAGCAGGCTTGTTCAATGAATGAATACACAAATGGCCAACTGCTACGTGCACTAGACGCTTTCACGCATTTACTACTTACAGCACGCCTGTCAACTACATACTATTTTTTATCTCCATTTTACAGAGGAGGAAGAAGGAGCTTCAAGATGCTGAGACACCGATGGAATATGCCCAGGTAGTGAGAGAGAAGACTCCAGGTTTTTCTTCCCGGCAGCCTGACCTCTGAGCCCCAGCACTTACCCATGTCACATATTGTTGCTCATGTCAAGACAGGGTCTGGATGGCCCAATGGGAAGCACTCAAGAACTTCAAGGGACTTTGCTCCCCACCCTCCTGCCAACTGGGATG
Organism: Hipposideros armiger; assembly: GCF_001890085.2. NCBI lineage: Eukaryota > Metazoa > Chordata > Mammalia > Chiroptera > Hipposideridae > Hipposideros > Hipposideros armiger. The sequence goes on along the minus strand of NW_017731365.1, from coordinate 3,121,262 downwards.
GCCCTCAAAGGTTATCTCCCAGGGTCAGGGAAGCTGTTGGTCAGTCTGGCCATCTGGGGCAGGGGAAGCGAGGTGTCATTCCCTTCCTGGGAAGAGGACAATTCTGGTCCTTCTTGTAAGAAACAGATCCTAGATGAACATAAAGCCCTTTAAATATGAGAAGGATGACTGTTAGCCTCTCTCCTGAGGAGGTGACAGAGACTCGGGTTCTTCCAGGTGCCAGAGCTGGAGAAAGTTCAATGATGGATGGGCTTTGACAGAGTGGCTCTTGCTGGTCAGAGTAATTCCAGGCCGCCATACGGCTCTGGGCCAATACACATCAGAAATGAGCTCTGTCTGCAGCTCCTGGGTCCTGGCAAGACAGTTATTTGAAAGTTTTTGTGTGTTTTTTAAGTCTTAGTACAGGCAGATGTTCACTCTCATCTATGGGGAAGATACAGGGCTAAAAGAATGGGCTTGATTAACAAGCAGTCCTGTCCTTCACATACTAGCTGTTTCCACTTGTAAATCTGTGGCCTTGAGCAAGTTACATTGTTTCCTCTGAGCCTGTTTTCTCATCTGTGAAATAGGGACAATGATAAAATCAATGCAATGATTAGCAGAGTGTCTATTGCATTAGGTGCTCAAAACATATTAACTATTATTATGAGCATTCGTTTTTAACTGAAACATTTATTGAGCACCTACTATGTGCCACACAGTGCAAGGGAGATGGGATGAATAAAGCTTTATCCTTAATTTCAAAAGACTTCTGGTCCAGTATGGGAAGTAGATATATCATCTTTTTTGCTCCTTCCCCATCTAGGTGGCTAAGACATCTCTGTGCTGAATGTCCCTGTTTAAACAGGGACCACCTGCATTCTAGGACACATAGGGATTGGGGAGATCTGGGTTTCTGCAGGGGCTGACTCCTGTACCTCTGTCTAGCTATATGCACTTCCCCAGTATTGTCATTTTTGGCTACCCTGTCCTTGTCAGGGTACTAACATAGCACTAACCACAATCTATCATTGTTTTCTATTTATATATTCATATTCTGGGTGAGGGTGCCATCGGCATCTGTGGAAGGGTTTGATGTGGAGGGCTGGGGTCACACACCCAAGCCAGCAAGAACCCCCAGGCTGGGGAAATTGGATGATAACCACAATGATATCCAAATATGGAAGGCTTTACAAATACACCAGCTTTTCAAGCTTGCAAAGCATTTGAGCATTCGTTTCATTTAATCTGCAAGGAAGGAGGTCGCTCCAGTGATATTTTACACATGAGGAAGCTGAATGCAGAGAGGTGGGTTCGAAACCACAATCAGAGCCCCAGCCCACCCAGGTTCTCAAAGTTGTCTGATAAGAATTACTGGGGTGCTTATTAAGTGTTGATTACCAAACCCTCTCTTCAAATTCTAATTCTGAAGGTCTGGATTGGGGCTCAGGAATGAATAGTTTAACAAACACCCCTGGTGATACTTATCTTTAGGCAAGTCCGGACACAGTGCCATTCACTGATTTTTTTTTTTTTTTTTTTTACTTAGCTAAGATTCTTTGGGTCCCAACTATGATCCATACTGTGGTTAAGAGCATGATGAACAAGACAGTTCCCAGCCTTAAGGAAATAACAGTCAGCTGACTGAGCAGATTGTCCAGGTCCCATGGCTGGGGGTCTGTAACCCAGGTCTCTCCTAGGCGAGATCCGTTCCTCCTGGGTGGGACTGGCTTCCACCCGGAAACAGGTTGGAGCCTGCTGGGCCTCCTTCCACTGTCTACCACTTGCTCAGGGCTAAGCTTGTGGTTCTCTGGGGCTGGAGGCATCCTGAGAACGATGCTGAGGTATGCATGGCACATAGTGTGTTTCAGTAAATGCCAGCCAGCTGCTAATATGCTTGTTAGCTAGGAAAGGATATGGGGTGCAGGGGAGAAAGAGCTCTCCTGTGTGGAGGAAAACAACGGGAGCCTGAGGGGGGCACAAGGCTTGACATTTCTTTAAAGATAATTCCAGGTCTGGGCCGACTTTGCACCTGAAAGGGAGGCTAGGCAAGGATCCCTCTTGAGCAGATGAGGAAAGCAGGGCCCAGAGAATTGGAAGTGAGAGGTCCTGAGCTGAAACCAAGGTCTCCTGGGGGAACCGCCAGGGCAGGCAGGGGCTACAGGACATGGACATCACGGGCAACACCTTTTACCTGAAGGATGATATGTACCTGTGAAGAGAAGAGCCTGATGCTATCATAGGCGCTCCACTCATACACTCATGGGGGCCAGGAGGATCACCGGTCAGCTATGCTCAGGGTTCCAGCTTCAGCCAAGCACTTCCCTTTTCCCATGGAGAAGTCCACCCTTCGTTCTAGTCACTCTCAGCCTCTGTCTTCCCCAGGAGAGCACTTCCATATTTGAAGCAGATCCCCGTGGGCCTTCGTCTAGAGCTTACCTTCTTTGTTCCAGAAACTCTGCGTACCCAATAGCTCCCCAGAGCCTAGCCCTCCAGATGGGCCCTGCCAGATAAGGCCAGGGGGTGCTTCCAGAGGTCAGCTGGACAGTGTCCAGGAAGGCTGCATGGGCCAGGCTGGGCTGAATCATCACAGGGCAAGTGGGGCCGCACCCCGCCTGGGAGCCACCAGGGTCCTCCGCCATTCTCTTCCTGCTCCTTGTGGAGCCAAACATCCATTTGGAGCCTGGAGGGACAGGAAAGGGCAGGGATCCCAGGTGGAGCAGAGTAAGGAAGCCAAAAGTCTGACCTGGGACTTTGTGGGTAACAAGCCTGCTGTACCTAGAGAACCTCGAGCGCTATCGCCCAGACCAGGCAAACCCGACGGTCCCTGGACCTGAAGGCTCCGCTGGCTGGCTTTGCGGGTCTCTTCCCTACAGGCCCGCCCCCAGCAGGGGGTCCCTCAGGGGGCAACCCCCCAGGGTGGGAGGCGTGTATATGATCTTAAAGTTTCCCCCAGGGAGGCAGGGCGGGGCGGGGCGGCTGCAAAGGCCTAAGATATAAGGGCGGAAGCGCCGCTTTCAGGCCCGGCCAGCCCACCATGCACGCCCACCGGCTGCCCTTCCTCCTCCTGCACGCCTGGTGGGCCCTGCTCCAGGCGGGCGCCGCAACTGTGGCCCCAGGGCCCCTACGTCCGCGGGGCCAGCTCTCATCGCCGTCCCCTCTCGCGTACATGCTGAGCCTCTACCGCGAGCCGCCCCGGGCGGACATCACCCGCAGCCTGCAGGCGCAAGGTAGGCTGCCCTGCCCCGCCCCGCCCCGCCGAGCACCCCGGGGCACCTCAGGTCACATCCCGCCTCTGGACACCGGGAAGGCGCTAGAGCCGGCCCGGGGCGGCGGGTCAGTGTTGCGACGCTGCCGTTGAGGACGTACCCACGCGCTCGGAGGGCGCGTCGGGGTCTGGGTCTGCGGGTGTCTCGACGTCTGCACTGGCTCCGGCGCGGGGTTGGTAGGTAGCGGGGATTGTGGCGCTCCGGACGTGTCCCGGACAGAGACCTCTGGGTTCCGGGTCGTAGCTTAGCGTGGGCAGAGCGCGGTGTTGTAGGTGGGAGCCTGCCTGCGCCAGTGCTTAGCTGTGCGGTTTTCTTAGATTACGTAATCTCGGGCGCCTCAATTTGTGCATCTGTCGAGTAGGGATAATAGTAGCTGTTTTATAAATGTGTGGCGAGGGCTAGGTGGCAAGGCACAAAAAAAAAATCGCTTAGCACAAAATGAGGCGTAGTAGTCAAGTATCGTTAATATTGCTATAATTATTTCGTCTTGTCGAATTTTTTTCTTTTCGCGCGTAAGGGTGAATGGGCGCCCTGGGTCTGGCATTGGGAGTATCTCAGGCTGAGAGCGGGTATCAAGCATGTAACATCAGGGATTAGGGTTCATATCTTTGGAATTAGAGATGGGGAGCCTGGAGTTCGAGAATTGAGGCAGGCTTGGGTCCTGGAGGCCAGACTGGGGAGATGTCAGTGTCCCGGGTGACACAGCGCCTCGATTTGGAGAGGGTGGGGGAAGTCAGTGACCATGGTGACCTGGGAGTCTCGCCTTTGAGGACGAGGCAGCACGTCTGGGCACCAGGCGCTGCAGGCAGGTGGGTGTTGAGCAGAGGGAGCCCTTTCCGCGGAGTCCCCTTCCCATGTTCAATCCACATCCTGGCGCCTGGGGTGTGAGGGGACCCCTGCCGCCCTGCGCCCCCTGCAGCCTGCCGGGGCTAGACGGCCCTCCCTGGGACTGGGGCGCAATCCACATCCGATAATCTGATCTGACTAGCCACCCGCCGGCCCCTTGTGGTCTGGGGGGGTGGGGACTCCCAGCGCCCTGGCCTGCCCAGTCTGGGGTCAGAGGGCTGGTGACCCTCTCCGGAAGGGTCATCTGGGGACCAGCCCGTCTAGGGACCCCCGGGGAGCGGGACAATTTGAAAATTACTGGAGTGTTTCTCTCCTCCAGAAAGCTGCGGGGTGTGGGGCGAGGAGTGAGGGGGCATGAGGGAGTCGGGCAAAGCTGAACGCCCTTTTCCAGTGCCCCTCCTCCTTCCGGAGAGTTCCCGATGCTTTGTGGTGATGCCGCGGGTCTGGGAGTCTGGAAAACTGGGTTTTGGTCCCTCAAACCCCGCTTCCCAATTCCCCATGTGTCCCTGGCACTTCCGTTGATTCCTCTTTTGTAAAATAGGGAAGTGGCCTTCTTTCTGCCTCGTTTGTGTGTATGGTAAAATATACATAACAAAATCGACCGTTTTACCCGTTTTTAAGTGTACAGCGGCATTAAGTACATTTACATTGCTATGCATTGGCTTTGTTTTTTAAAAGCAGTGAAGTGAGAAGAGCCTGGCTGGACGGAGACTGAGAAAGGATGCCCTAAGCCGGCTCCTGTCCCTCCTGGGTGTATTTGTAAGCTCCGCCAGGATGGCGGGAAATGGGTGTTGGAGTCTAACCAAATGGGCTTTGCATCTGTGTCTGTCACTGGTCAACAACCTTCACCTTGGACCTTCAGTTGCCTCATTTCACAAAATGGTGATAAAATTTGGGGGGATTTAAGGAGACCATGCTTATAAAACACTTGGCGTGAGGGCAGCTGTTAACGGTAATCACCGTTGTAATTTATACTCAGGTAGAGTGGGCATTCCGTGTCATGCCCAGTCCCTCCTTTCCTACAGGACCCCAAACCCCAGTTCAACCTCAGTACCCTGTTTGAGAGGAAGGAACTCCAAGGGCACAAGCCCAACCACTTCCTTCTTTAGAATTGGAGGCGGATGGAGATATCACTGGGGACTGTGTGTCCAAGTTCAGTGCATGGATGGCTTTCAGGGTGTCCATGAACCCCTTCCTCATACCCACCCCAAAATCACAATTATTACATAAGTGGGAGATAGTTTTTTTCCTTGGGAGAGCATTTTTAGCTTTCATCAGGCATCAGTGGACTCCCTCTCCCCTCCCCCCAAAAAGATTAGACACCCCTATTCTAAGATGAACTGGAGCCAGGTCAAGGAAACCTGGGTCTGTCCCAGGGAGCCCTTGGCTGGGGGTGGGGTTTGGAGTCCTAGAGTCTTCTAGCAGGAAGGAGTAATCTCCCTGCCCTCTGTCCATACACACTGCCCATCCCGGTAGCAGATGATTTTGCTCCCCTGTCCAGGTCTCTCTCTGTCTGGACACCTTTATTTCTAACTTCGGCTCTGGGCAATAATGAGGTGGTTGATGATGGCCAGCGTTTATTGCACTTTGGTGGTTTTACGGGGTAAAGCACTTTACACACATGATCTCAGTAAATCTCAATACCCTGTGAGGTGGATTCTGTCACCATCTCCCTTTTACAAAGAGGGAAACTGAGTCCCAGAGGAGGCCTCAGATAGTGATCTGCCCAATGTTAAACCGCAAGTGGAGACAACAGGGCCGCTGCTCTTAACCACTGAGCTAGAAATGCCTTCCTGTGAAAGGCCATTTGTGGATACTTTAGATAACATGTTAACTCCTGGTGCATGTGGCCAGGAGTTGTTACATGTCCCACCTAATCCCCAGGTGGCCAGGTGGTGCTGCAATGGGCAAGGTCAGCCTCCTCCCCACACCTTTGGGGAGAGTTGCCAGTCAGGGGCCGGTTATTGCCCCCTGCAGGTGCTAACGAGGAGAGAAGTGGAAATTAAGTGAAAAGGAGTAGCTAGAGATGGGCTGGGAGAAGCTTCCAGAAACTGAGGCTGGGAATTGCCCCTTCTAAGGGAAGCTGTATTTCCCAGAGAAGTTCACTTACTGTCTGACCAAACACGCTCTGTGACAAAATAGAAAAAACAAAACAAAAAAACTGTTCTGTGATCTGCCTCGAATGGACCTAAATCGGAGATCATCCCTACCTCCAGGATCTATGCACAAAAGGGTTACTGTTTTTATCTCTAATGAATAACCCCTGACTTTTATTTAGCAATAAACCTTCAAACCTCTTCATTTCCCTGGGTCCTCTATTAATGCAAAGATGGGTAGAGCATTACTATTCTCGTGGCAAAAAATAAGAAACTGGGCTGGAAAAAAGTTCAAGGTCATTTTTAGGTGACCTAAAAATCCACAAATCCATGCCATTCCCAGACGTTGCACTAAATTAGTCCAGGACTAAAATTAATGGAATGTGCTTCCCCATTCCTTTTCATCCAGTTTGGACTTGGTTGTCTTGGATGGGTGGAACAACGGGGGTGTGTGTGTGTGTGTGTGTGTGTGTGTGTGTGTGTGTGTGTGTGTGTGTGTAGAGGGGAGGGGAGATGAACTCATCCAGTTTTCACCAATTGTTCTCTGGCTGTGGACTGTCTTGAGGGGGAGTGACAGAACAGTGATTTGGGCTTTTCAGTTGGGTAAATCCAGGTTTATTCTTGGCTCTGCCACCTTCCAAGAATGACACCTTGGGTGGGTCATTTAGCCTCTCTGAGCCTCAGTTTTCCTCATCTCTAAAATGAACTCGATAACATCCAACTCATAGGGTTGGGGTGAGGCTTAAGAGAGATGATTCACGTAAGGTGAGAGATCACACATGAGCTCTGGCTGTTGTTAACATCGCCTGAGGCTGCAGCAGGTCCTCACTCACCCTGCTTCCTTCTTTTTCCCCACCCAGATGTGGAGGTGGATGGGCAGAACTGGACCTTTGCTTTTGACTTCTCCTTCCTAAACCAAGAAGAGGATCTGGAGTGGGCTGAGCTCCGGCTGCAGCTGTCCAGCTCTGTGGAACTTCGCCCAGACGTCCCGCTCTCCATTGAGATTTTCCACCAGCCAAAGCTGGAGGCGGACCAGGACTCAGCTCACTGCTTAGAACGTCTTCAGATGGAACTGTTCACTGTCACTCTGTCCCAGGTGACCTTTTCCTCAGGCAGCATGGTCCTGGAGGTGACCAGGCCACTCTCCAAGTGGCTGAAGCACCCTGGGAAGCTGGAGGAGCAGAAGTCCGGTTTGACTAGAGAGTGTTGGCAGCAGCCTCCCACGCCACCTGTCACTGATGTACTCCTCCTGCTCTACTCCAACCTCTCCCCCGAGCAGAGGCGGCTGGGTGGCTCCACCTTGCAGTGGGAAGCTGAGAGCTCCTGGCGGGTCCAAGAGGGACAGCTCTCCCGGGAGAGGGGCAGGAGGCACCCTCGACATCACTTGCCAGACAGAAGTCAACTGTGTCGGAAGGTCAAGTTCCAGGTGGATTTCAACCTGATTGGATGGGGTGCCTGGATCATCTACCCCAAGCAGTACAATGCCTATCGCTGTGAGGGCGAGTGTCCTAACCCCGTTGGGGAGGAGTTCCATCCGACCAACCACGCATACATCCAGGTGTGATGCCAAGGCATGGGGGAGGGCAGGCAGTAAACCACGGGGGAGAAATGGCCGTGCTGCCAGAGCAGGGACACAGGACTCCAGCTTTGCTATTAAATTACAGTGTTCATTCATGCACAGTTATTCAGGTACCTGCACTGTGCCAGGTCATGTGCTAGGTCCTAAGGATGTAGAGATGACCAATGACAACATCCTCAGAAAGCCTACATGGAGTCGTGTTCTGTTGGGTAGCCTTGAACGTGATGCTTTCCTGGGACTTTTTCTTGCATAAAATTAGGGGTGGAGGATGTAGACTGGAGGGTCTTAGCTCTGACATTCTAGGAAAGGAAGTTCAGAATCTGGAGTTTGGGGGTAGACAGGCCTGGGTTTGATTCCTACTTATTAGCTGTGCGATATTGATCAAGTTGCTTACTCCCTCAGCCTCAGTCTTCCCATCTGTCAAATGGGGAGAGCAATGCCATATTTCATAGGGAGGTTGTAGGGTTAAATGAGATGATATGTATACCTCAAGTATACTATTTGGCAGATAACAAGCATATTTGAGGTTATATTCTTATTAGAAATCTGTGACTCACTGATGAAATGGGGGCCATGTTTATGGGTGCAGGGTTGATATACTCCTGTTCCAGCCACTGTACTTTTACTGCCTAAAACAGGAATTGGACACCCATTTTGCAAGAGTTAGATAAGGCCAGAGGCTACCACCAGGTGCCACTAATCAGCCTAGGGTCTAGAAGGAGGTGGAGGGAGAGGAAGGGAGGGAGAATGAGAGGGATAAAGTAGAGAATAGAGGCTACTGTAGTGGCCCTGATATGATAGGTAGCCCTGCCCTGCTCTCCAAGGTCATAAGGAACCAATGTATCTTTATTTACTCCGAGAAGCCTAGAATGAGTATCTCTTGGGGCTGTAGTACATCTTCCATCCCAAGCGTCAGGCGGGGTTCAGAGGTTCTGGGGAGTATGTGAGCTGAGCTCACGTGAGGGAGGCACTAGTGCGGCCAGCGCCCTAGAGGACCTGTCCTGGGCAAAGGCCCCCTGAGCCTCTTCCAGGCCCCACTTCATGCCACCAGCCTACCTGTAGCACAATCAGAGGGAACAACAGAGGTCCAGATAGTCCTGGTTGCCAGCTCTGATCTGAAAAGACGTCGCTGGCCCACAGGGACAGGGCCCGGTTCCAGAATGCCAAGGGGTTGTTACCTTTTCTCTGTTTGCCCTTCTTTGGGCAACAAAGTAAATCCTACAGGAATTTCTGCATGGCTCTTTTCTGCCTCATATTTCTGGAACTAAACCAGGAGTTTCTTGGGATATTTTATAAACTGGTATTTACTGTAGACTAGAACCACAGAACATGCGTTAGCTACCTCTCTACCCAGATACCGCGTTTAGAATCTTCTGTTCAGAGGATGTTTTAAAAAAGAGAGTTGTTTTACAGGTTAAGGTTGACGATGTGGTGGCATGCTGATTCCTTTATGAAAACAACTGTCTTCTATTTTTGTACCCAGGGACTGATTGTAACTCTCTTTTTCACCCTTTCCCCAGAAATGACCCTGTGTTGATCGGACCATTGTGATGTGAATTGACCCCCTCTCCTTCCTTCCTTTCACAGAGTCTGCTAAAACGGTACCAGCCCCACCGAGTCCCTTCGACCTGCTGCGCCCCAGTGAAGACCAAGCCACTGAGCATGCTGTACGTGGACAATGGCCGAGTCCTTCTAGACCATCATAAAGACATGATTGTGGAAGAGTGCGGGTGCCTTTGAGGCGGCCCTGGCGGGGTGCTGGATTTGCCTGTGCCCTGGAAGGTCAGGAAGCTCCTGGCAGACGCGATGAGCATCTAATCCAATGAGGAGAAACAAGGGCGGGGAAAGTTGCTCTGGCCCACCAGAGCGGAGGAGGAAGGGCCGCCCACCCCGTAAAGGAACGCTGTGTGGAGTTCGGCTACACGCAGAGGCCACTGTCGGGAGAGGGTGGAGGAAGCCTGAGGACTGGCACTGCTGGCTTTTCTTTACTGAACAGCCAGTGGCGAGTAAAAGCACTAGTGGAAGAGTTCTTTACCTGGCTTTTTTTTAACCGGCGAACCCCCGGAAATTGTATGGGAAAGTTGGGGCGTATGTGCATTTATTTTTGAGGGGGGACAAGGCTGTCTATAAATTTTATGTATTCTTGAAAGTGGTCTTTGATACCCCGCCCTCCCCCTCACACACACATACACACGATTAAGCATCACTGCGTTAAATTAAAAACGGTCAGCTCTCTTTGCCTCGGGCTGGGTTAGGGAGCCCCACATCGTTCTGGCTGGCCAGCGGCAATCTGTTGGCCTTGTTCTGGGCTCCCTGGAGTGGATCTCTGCTAATGAGTTGTATAAACAATAAAGCCACTGTATAGTCCTTCTAGGCCATCTGGTGCCATTGAAGGGAGAGGCAGGAACTCGTCCAAGAGAAGTGGCCATGTTGGACTATAGAAGTCGGGGCCCTCAGACACCCCCCGCATCAGTCGGCTTTGGCAGACACAATCGAGTCTATTAAAGTTAGTGACAGTTCACCTCCATCTCTCAATGCATGCTATTAGTGAGGCCCCTGAGTTTCCTACCCAGTAGAGATGAAGGCCCTGTCCTGGTTGGGTTCTGCTCACAGCTCAGCCACTGTGAAGCTGTGTGACCTCAGGTGAGTAAGTCACTACTCAGCCTCATCCTGTGACATGAAAGCAGGTGGATCCTAATGCATTCCTGTTAAATGTCCCTTGGCAGGCTCAGAGGAACCACGACCTTTAAGCCATGGACTGTCCTCTGGGCTTTATCCCCATCTCCATGTAAAGCCTGCTAAGCCCAGGGCCTGCCATAGCCCATTTATCTAACCTTTAACTGCTCTTTTGTCACTCAGGATTCTAACATTGGTTTAATAGCAGCACAGCAAAAGGAACTCGTTTTCTTATAGGAAACTCTCCCGCCAAACACACACGTCTTCGCCAAAGGCAGCAATTCTGCATTTCTCTTATCAGACCTCGTTGAGCGTTGCCCAAACAGGGGCTATCTTTTCTTGTTTGGCAGGGCAAGGGGGCCATTGTGTTGGGAATGTGAGTCCATAGTCAACTTACCCGCTTTCCCAAGAAGCCCACTAACTTGTGCTCCAGCCTTAGGGAAATGATTGCAATCATGTGGGGACTCTTGCTGAGTTTAGATATGACTCAACCACAGCCTTGGTTGAGTCCAGGCAGGGGTTGGCTAGGCTAGGGCCAGGCGCAGGCCTGAGAAACCTCAATGCCCTGATTCAGCAACAAAGCAGATCCTGCGGCTCATCTCCTGGAGTAGAAAGACATGCCCTAACCACAGTTCAAAAATCACAATGGGATTCTGCATCTGACTCAGAAAACAGTGGAGCGGGGGAGGCCTTGTGAGGTCAGCTTTTGTCCCATCCTCTTTCCTCAACGAGACCCCAGAGACCCAGTGGCCTGACCACACAGCTAGAGTGGCAGGGCCAAGAGCTGAGCTCTGGCCTCTGGAGCCCCTGGGGCATTGTCCTTAGTAGCATCTAGAGGTCTTTGCTCCCCTAGCTTTGGATCAAGGCCGTAGCCTTTGGAACTAGACATTCAAATCCCAGTTCCACTGCCAAACTGAATTTCTTGGGAGAGACTATCCCATCCCGGGGCTTTAAAGCATCTTCTTTACTAAGTAGGTGCCCAATAGTTCTATGGTGGGGGCCAAAAAAAGTGAAAGGCCGAGCGATTTGTGGCTGCAGCTGTGGGCATATTCAATTAGCAGCTCTCTAACTCAGGAAACACCTCACTGATGACAAGGCATTACCTCATATCAAGCAGAAGTCACAGGCACAAAGGAAACCACATTTTGCTGACTCTTGCTGAAAGCGGAATTGTTGGTTTGTCAACAGCAGGGGATTTCTGCTCCCGGGCCAGAGGTATTTGGGGCTGCATAGCGACAGCTCCATGCTGTGTGTGGCCATGAAGGCTTTCTATGTCAGAAAAAAATACTGTCTCAGAAAGCCAAGACCTGCCTTAACCTGGGGGCCAGGAAGGGGATTTCATAGAAGAGAGATATTTTAACTTTCTCTGAAGGCAAATGTTTACTACTGCTCTTCCTGTAGCAGTGCCAAATCAGTAGCTGAGTGGGAAAAACTGGATGCATTCCTCTGCTTGGCTGGGGAAGTGGGTAGGCTTGGCAGTACATAGGAGTGGAGAAAAGGAAAGACGATGTAAGATGGGAGAAGCAGAAACACAGGACACAGATTTGGGAAGCGGTTATGACTCTCACACAGCACCACTCAGGGGTTTAGTCTCTATCTACAGTCTCCCCTTTTATTAACAGCAAACCCCTAACCCCTCTAAGTTGGCTTTGAAGTTAATATCCTAATTACCTTTGGGGCAGAATAAAGGATGTAGGAAAGTGCTTTCAAAATTACTTGGCCCCTTCCCTGAGATTCTTTAGTCCCTCTGGAGTGTACACCACCAGGTGGTAGCTGCAGTTCCCAAGACAGCTCCACTCCCAAACCTGCACTCTGGGGAAAAGGAGACCCAGCTACCAGCTTCTGGTTGTCATGCCAGCTAAGCTTTGCTTGAGTCCTTTATTGAACTCAATGTACCAGGTACCATGTTTTTCCCATGATCTTACCTGACTGAGCCTCCCAATGCCCTAGGAAAGACTTATTTCTTATCTTAACCATTGTAGAGAAGGAAACTGGCAGCACAGCTGGAATCCAGCCTTACTCCAAAGCATGTGCCCTAAGCCTCCAGGCTGTCTTGACCGGAACACATCTCAAGCAGTTTTCTTCTGAGGGCCTGTGTTTACATAAAAAACACAAAGGGATAGAATTCTTGTTCTCAGTACTAACGTATAAACCTCACTGGATTAATAGCAGGCATTGGATGCTCATGCAGCCCAGCCTCATTTAAGACATTAAATATGATGGGTTTCTAACAAGTGCTCCTGAAGAAGCTGTTTGGGCTACAAGGCTGGTACCTAGAGGGCCTTCTTGGGTACATCCAGCGCCAGCATGTACACGTTCACTTCCAAGCTCCTGAGGGACGGGACATATCACCTCCTTGCATGTACAGGGCCAGGTGGATAAAGTGCTAAGTGTTGAGACGAACCAACACATGAAGTGGCTAAATGCCTTTACCCATTTCCCTCACCAGCCAGGACTCCCCAATGTGAAATGAACAGGATTTCACCTGAAATTTTTAAAAAATAAATAGAACACCAAGTTGATATTCAAGATCTTTATTGACTTAACTGTAACAGCAACCATTGGTGAGAATATTTTTCCCCCTAATTTCCAAACACCTGCTGGTTTGGAAGGGCAATTACAAAAACACAAAACAAAACAAAAAAATCACGGAATCACACAGGACCGCCTTAAGACTGCATGGTGCTCTCAGCTATCCATCCACAACAGTGAAATAGACGGGAGAGGTCAGGGGACAACCACATCAAAGGGAACAAAAGGAAGATCAAAGAAAAAAATGGCAGTGTCCGCTTTTCCATTCAGAATGGACAGAATTGGGCCACTGGTGGCACTAAGACAGGGAAGGGTATTTTTTTTTTAATATATAAAATATTTTAAAGATGCTTAAAATGGACACATGAATATGTGCATGTCCTCTGGGCTCTCCAAACCACCTTAAGTTTATCCGCAGGTAGCAGAGGGTCTCCTCACCGAGGTGGAGAGATGGGCTCCATCCGCAGGTGAAAGCAAGGCACAGGCTCACAGTCCTCGGCGGCTCGGATACAGACGGCGGGAACAGGACGGCTCCCGGCACCACGTGCCCCTTATCACTAGCGTTCCTCCTCCACTCTCCTGGTTTCAAGTAAAAATCACCCTTGGCCTGGGCTGTGTTGTTTTTTTTCAAGACAAAGAGGATTACAATGGGGCAAGAATGGATATTCTATGCTAGATTCATGGAATTCTCTAAGTTTGAAGTGTCCAGGAATTCTGGTCTTAAGCACCGGCAAGAACTCCCTTTGAAAATTTCAGCGTCGCCAAGTGACTATCAAGCATTGCAGCATCTGGGCCAGCCTCCCACTCCTAGAAACGTGGTAGAGTGAGAGTTTAAATACCTCCGGAAATGTGTTTTGTCTAGGTAATATTTCCCACTGGGCATCCATACAATATAGTCTGTCAGGGCTGCAGGCAGAGGTTAAGCCAAGAGAAGCCACACACCATCCGAACAGAGACTTGAAAGACTTCACCTACATCTAAGCTTTGCCAAAAGGTATGGTATCAACTTTTAGGGCCAGCCCAGAGAAATAAACAAATTCCAGAGTGTGGAAAAGGTGACATGAATGACTGTTTGAAGAAGTATTTATCAACCATCCTGAGTCTTCAGTAGAAAATTTCTGTGAGCTAGCTAGCCTCAAGGAAACTCCAATACTAAACTGGAAAATAATTACTAGGATAGTAAATGTCCCTGGGGTATAAGCATTCTAAAAAATTGTGACTCATGTGCTTCAAAATCTGCTTTCATCTTTTATTAAAAGCTGAGAGGTAAAGAAATTGGGAGGGAGAGCTGTATTTGTGGTAACTCCACCCACCTCAAAGTCCAGACAGAAACTGCCTTCCCAAAGAAACAATGCTTCTTTAAACAATACCCCCTCCCAGATGTCATGGCTGGGTAAGTGATTGGGTTTCGTAGATAAATAGCCGCCCATATGCACATAGTCCAGAAACGTGCCAAGGAAGTTCTGACCCAGATAAAGGCACTGGGCCTCCTCTTTATAGGGGAACGCAGAGGGCCGAGGCCCGGGCTCAAGCAGCCAAGGTGCCTGATGCCTGAGGATCCAAGATGGGGAGACTGGAAAAAGACTGCGTTTCTGGGATATTGCTGCCTACACGATGAGCCCCTTACACCAGTGGCCTTGATTCCAAGCAGGCACTCAGTATGTACTGGCTGACCGATGGACTCTGGGGTGAGACCCACACATCTAGCAGGCTGCATTCTAGTGGAAAGATTTGAACTGGGAAGGGAAGGTCTGAGAATCCCAGAGCTGGTAACCCAAATAGCAAAAATAAAACACCAGCTATGTCAACTCCACCTTAAAATCAGAAGGAAAAGCAAAATTCATTTGAAGGTGCTTTAAATATGAGTTCCTTACTGCTGGAAGAAGTACTTTTTTCTTATAGTTGCCTTAGCAGCAATGCTTTTTATTCAAGTCCACTCTATAGGAGGGCTATAGATCAGAAAATGTTGGGAAGAGGCAGAGTGTAAACCCAGATGAGAATTTACATCTTTGAGATGTCTGAAATCTCTAAAAACTTGGTTGGGCATGGCTGTCACAAACACACAGTAGACAATCACTGAGAAAAGTGTTGAACTGACAAGGCTCATCTAAGTTTCTCTCAAGGGTGAAGACAGGACTTGTTCTCTTTAAGAACCATCTCCATCAGGAAGCCCAGGGACTAGGTGGGCATGCAGTTAACCTGCACACTGGACTTGAAGGAACAATCAAGCACAAACATTTCTAATTCCCAGATGTTCCCTACTTCGACAATGGCTTCTTGGGTGAGATCAGGCCCACATCTGTTTCAGCTGGTGCAGCTGGAGAGCAGCTGCCAAGCATCAACTCTGGCTTCCAGATGCTATCATCTATTCCACCCTGAATCTGAACTGTTGGTTTTTCTTCAGCTCAGTAACCCATCATCTAATTCATGTTTGCTTCCTTTGCCGGACAACCCTGAAGTCAGCTTTAATCGCTCAGCTAGGATCCAATTCTCTTTGTCAATTTTTGGCTAAGGGAGATAGCAAGTAAGTGGTATTGAATCTTAGAGACACCAAACCTAAGACGTGCAAAGCAGCATCCATAGGCTGCTGGTAGTCAGGCACATGTATAGGTATTATGGTCTCCTGGAAACTGCCATTTCTCACCACCCCTCTAAAAATCAGCAGGTATATAAAGAACGCAGGTTCTAAAAAACGGTTTTCAGAGCAACAAAATCTCTCAGCCTATCATCTAATTTAAACTCACCCTATCTCCCCTCGCCCCCAGTGGTCTGGTTTCATCCTGTTATGGGTGAGGTGGTTTTAAGCTGTATCTACAAATTCTTTGATACTGTTCCATTCAGTAGATGGGGTGTAATTCTCCCCTTGAGAGTAGGCTGGGCTTAGTGGCTTGCTTCTAAAAAACAGAAGGAAGAAGTGACCGTGTGTGCTTTCAAAGACTGTCATAAAAGGCACTGTAGATGCCTCCCCCACTCGACCCCCATCACTCAATCGGAGAAGCCAGCTGCCCTAGTGTGTAGACACACATGCTGCCCTATAGAGACCCACATGGGGAGAAACTGAGGCATCCTGCCAACAGCCACAGAAAGAGAGCTTCGAAGTGGATTCTCCAGGCCCAGAAGGCTGCAGACTCTGCCGACATCTTGACTGTAACTTCCTGAGACCTTGTGCCAGAACCCCAATGCTAAACTGCTTCCAAATTCCTAACCCACAGAAACTACCAGATGATGTTTGCTCTTTAAAGTTTGGGGGTGGTTTGTTACACAGCAATAGGTAATACAGGTGGAAAGGCAAAACTCTTGGTTTGGAAGCCCAGTACCTACTCTTAAGATCTTGAGAGCTATTTAAACAGGATATGAGGAAGTGGTAAACTCAATGAACCACACTGTAAAGAAGGCAGAACCACGACAATGCATGTCTCCTGCTGGAATTTGGAGGGAGAGGTCATTTCCCATTAAGATGGACTGTCCCAGGAGTACAGAAGCATGGGTTCCTCATAAAAATAAAAGTACAAAAGATCACTAAGATTTTAAGAACCATCTCATTTAAATGGTACCTGAAGGGTATTCCCTCCCCAAGAAAAGACCAGGATAAGTAATTCATTTAGGTCTTCCATAAGTTGCCTTCCAAACATCCAGAAGTAAACCACCTACTGGATTATGGCTTGCCCTGTAAATGATTCTATGAAGCATGGCCCAAAGGGTGTCATTTGTTGGAATTGATCTGTTGCCTTGTGAAATTATCTTCAAAATGCCGATTTAAGAAGGTCAAGGTATCTCTAGTAGCAGTGGCCCCCAAGAAAGAACTGCACTAGGCAGTAAGGAGGTCCTTGCAGAGAAGGCTAAGGGATTGGGCAACTGCTCTGTTATACAGCTGATACTCCCAAGAAACACTAGAAACATGGCTTCTGATTAGAGGGCCACATGCAGAGATTCCCCAAGATGGCAAAAAAAGGGGAAAATGGCATCTTAATACTACTCATGTTGGCATGTTTTAAATCCATTCCCCACTGTTGGGTGAGGAACCTGAGTTTTCATGTGCAACAATCAAGATAAAGCAGGGGGCACTCTTCTGCTCCCTGACAGACTCACTAGCTGTAGTTGGAGTCAGATTCCGAAACAGGATGCTAAGGCCAGAGTATGAAGAATGAAAAACTTCATTCCCAAAGAATCAAGCTCCCAGGGGACAAATGTCCTGAGCAAGCTTCTTATGCAAATTACAGTGCAACTTGAGTTTTTCCAAGAGAATGTAAACCAAAATTTGGAGTTTAATTAAAATCAGAACAGGGATACATCAAACAAACAAAACAAACTTTTCTGATCATCGATTTTTGAGATTGAAAGCATCCCCAAAACTTTGTGGAGGTCCAGCTTATTCCTGAGAGACATTACCCATCACAAAAGGTTTCCCTCTTTGAACTATTCACATTTTGTAGCAGAAAACAGAACCAAGTCCCTCAGACATCTTTTCTCTCTTCTGTCTAAAATGTATTCACAAACAGGGTCTTTTCATAGTTCAAAAAAAAAAAAACACACAGCTTTCTTTCTTAGCCAGTTGGCCTGTTACTCTCACCCTGGGATGTGATTTCTCAGTAAGAGGGTTCAGGGCACCAAATCCAACCAGAAATTCCTAGGACACCACCAGTGGCTGCTTTACTTGTCTTTCTATGTGGGGGCAGAGGCATTAGTCTTTCTGGAGGGGAGTCACTCTTCCGGGATTACTGTGCCAGTCAACAGTCAGGAGAGCAGTTGGGGAGGAGGGGGAATGACAGAGCAAAGGGCAAGGCAAGAGAAGGCTTTCAGGAACAACCCACGGCAAGGCAGAATGGTCATTTTACAAACCACCCACTACAAACGCCAAACACGCACACCCAAAACTAGAGGGAGAAGGAAAGAGCTCATAAGGGACCACGGGAGACAAACGATGGTGACATGGAACAGCAGGCTCGCCTATGGACATTTCTCTCACCTTCCTAGCACTGGAAGATGTGTGATTAAAAAGTTGCTGTTCAAAATTGTACTGAAAACATATCTAAAAATAGGTCTGTAGTCATCTTAAAAATAAAAGGTCACTCCTCAGACAAGAGGAGTGACAGATATTATCAGATACCAACACTTGAGGTATCTTTGATGTATATTTGAAAAATGGCCTGGCAGAGAAAAAGGAAGGAGAGCGACATGGAGGAAATGAGGGACGAAGGGAAGGAAAGAAAGGGAAAATTCAGAGTACATGGGAAAGGCAAGAAAATGAGGAGGAACACATTTTTAAACCCATGCTTATCTAGGTCAGCAGCCAAACAAAGCAGGCCCACAAAGGAAAAAAATTTAGTTCTTTTCTAAGAGCATTCTGAAAGTCAACTTTAAACTCTAAAAATATAAAAAACTGCTATCTGAGACAACAAATATCACCATGCTCATTGGACTGAAAAACAATGACCACTGAGACCGGGTACTCAAATGGCTCAATGCTCTCCCAAGGTCATTCCTAGGCATCATCTGAAGAATACGATGATCAGGCCTCATTCGAAGGGCCTCTATCACTTGATATGGACCTACTCTGGGAGCAGTGAAATCACCTGGATGCTCAGAGTACTGGAGGGCTGCAAGCAACACAATGCAAGCAGGAAGCAATGGAAGAAAGGGAGGAAAGAATGGCTGGCTACTGATGACTCCCTTCTTATGTAGAGTTTAAACATTTTTGCACAAATGTGCTAAGTAAAAGAATGGGAAAATGAATTATAATACCAAAGACAGGAGACATTCTCCCAGAGGATGGAGAGGAAGTGGGCCTCAAAACAGTGTCACAGGGTAGTGCTTCCAGAGTTGTAAAAACTGTGCTGTCCCCAAGGACAAACGCCTCAGGGTAAAAGGGAAAGCAGCTCTCATTTATTTTCCTTTGATGGTTTTGAAGACCCCCCAAACCCAGACTCCTGATGCACTGAACCATGAGTGGGAGACAGGGAGGAGAGACACAGGGTGAGAGCATGAACAATGCTGAAGCCATCAAACTTCTGTACCACTTCCCCAGACTTTCCAGCCGGGAAGTTTCTGGTAGGTTGATATTTGATTTGGGATTAAAAAACGAAAACAAAAACTTTTTTTTTTTGGAGGGTTGTTTCTCAATAGCAAAAGGACTACGAAGCCAGAATTCAACTGTTTACCTTTGTGGGCTGCTTAGTTCTACAAAAATATGCCATGGGCCTTCAATCAAATCTAAGTGGGAAGTAGAACAGGAAACAGGGGGAGGGAACGGTCAGATGTAGCCCATCTTCGCATCATTTGGCACCCAGAGGAAGAGGAGGAGGCGGAGAGTGAATGGGGACTGCTGGTACTGCCTCTTCTGTGCTTTCACTGTTGATCTTATTGGCCAAATCAGGTACACACAGGTAGCAGTGTTGCTGCTGCTCTGATCCGTGCAGGACAGTCAGATGTCCATCTCAAACTGAGCATCATCCCCTAGTTAGAATGAAAAAGGTGAAAAGTTTAACACAGATCAGAAAAGGAAAACGACTTTGTCATTCCTTCTCCACAACGGTCAAAAAATAATTCATACTGTCCCATTCTCTGCTGCCTTAAAGTAACTATTCTGCTTTGCTTTGGCTGGTCTTTTTAATCTGGGGGTTAAAAAAGAATGGCAGTCAAATCACCTATGGGGAAGAGCATTTGGGAAAAGGATATAAGTGAAAACTTTCCCAGTGTCCCTTTGTCCACAGGTTGACCAAACAGGAGCTTCTGGGGTGCTCCTGGCCATCTATCACGTGGGCATACTCTTCTGGAGGCTCTGAACTTTGGCCCTGCTCTGAACGACACCTTGTCCATTAAAAGCTCATTTGGAATCTGGGGAGGCCGAATGCTGGCTCACGTACAGGGGTCATTACAGGGGTCGCGGAGTGCAACCAGAGGTGTACTTCAGGAGCTGGCCATTTCCACCTCCCTCCTCTGCTTCCAGAGACAGACGAATCCTTACTGAGTGTGTGTGTATAGGGGGAGCTCATTAAAATATTAAAGGCAGTCCTAGAAAATGGGGGAAAAAACCCATATTGCTTTTCTCCACACCATAAAAAGGATGGAAATGAAGGCTATTAAATTGTTTTGTGTATGTATGTGTGTGTATGTGTGTGTGTTTCCCCTAGTCCAATAAAGCCCAGGTTCAAGGAATCAACTTTGGGATTTACCATTCCCTGATTTTGGATTTCCGCCCCCGTACCCACTAGATTAGACATCGTCATGATTTAGAACTTAGGATTCCAGAACATTACAGTAAACCTTGGTGAGAGGGTGGAGGGAGTTGGGACCCTCAGAGACATATAACTAACTGAATGTCAGTTATAACTGAAGCCATCAACATTTTTCAACCTTCAGCAGCAGGTTGACCTTCAAATTCCCAGGGCCACCCTCTGGGTCCCCAATACTAGTATTCTCTTACCAACTGCATGCTTCCTGTCGTGATTGTTCAAGTTGTTCAAATTGTTTACTTCTACTTTGGAGTCTTCGATTAAGGTGCCAGGACTGGTGACTCCTGGGATATTGGGCAGATGGCAGGGCGGGGTCTGAGCCATGGGGGAATTGCGACGATCCAACAGAAACTTTCGATCATAAATGATTCGGGTTCCTGGAAAACATGGTTGGAAAGAGTTTAAAACACATTAAGGGGCTATCAACATATAATGCTGCCCAGGAATTTATTTTAAATGCCATCTAATCCTACTAGCCCTTAAGGATTTTACAATTAAAGCTAAAAAGGGAAAACTCTAACCTCCCTGCCTGGGACCAGGCTCTTCAGCATGTGGAATGCCTTTTCCTTCTCCTCTGCTGGGGAAACTCCTGCTCATCCTCCAAGCCTCAGCTCCAATATCGCTTCCTTTATGAAGCCTTTTCTTAAAAAACATTCTTTCCCCCCATCTTACTCAATACATACTACTACAGGGCTCTTGTTTATTTATTTGCCTCTCTCTAAAGGCTCTGAGTTCCTTATGCCAGGGCCATGGCTTATTTATATCTGATACAGGTTCTAATTATTAAGGTCCTCTAAACAGTTTTAAATGAAGTTATAAACAAGTATGTGAAAAAACAGCCATTAGATAGGTAGCCACCTACAGGTTAGAGGCTTTCCAAAGAGTCACTGAGACAGACCTTCTCTCCAGACAGAGCTGTGGTAGAAGCCCGCCTCTGTTTTATAAAACAATCTGCTTATCAGTAAGTGCTGCCAAAGTGTTTTACAATAGTTCTGAAGAGTGCACTTTACCTGATAAACAGTTAAGAAAAGCTGCTGCTATCCATTTCTACTGTCATGGTCTTCCCAAGATACTAATGGCTACAACTAAATGACAATTTAGATGCCTGATGTTGGCCTAATATATTGGAGCTCTACTGCTGATTCTAAGTACAGCAGGCTCAGGCGAAAGGATGTGGTGACAATGTAGTGATGTCTGCTGAATGGGTGAGGTGAAGAGGAATAACCATGTGCAGGCACCTTGCTCATACCAGGATTAAACCCAGGAAGAAAAACCTGCTTTAAGGTTTTAGGCATCCAAGTGAAAGGTAACAGTATATGAAAATAAAGCTGAGTACAAAGTTACTCAGCTTAAAGAGGCAGAATGTAAATACTACTAGTACCTGCTGGTCAATGCTTTCAGATTCCCAAGTGAAAAGAAATGAAACTGTCATGTTATAATAAGGAGAATCTGGTTTAGGTAGATTTCCTCAAACGGCATGTGATAGATAGCTATATCCCAGGAAACAGAAGAACAAATACAACAGTTAACTAATCTATTTGAAATGTGAGGAAACAAGCGGAAAAAAACAAGGCATTTACTGCAGGAGGAATAGAAATTTTGGAATCTTCTCCAGCAAGGAAGGAAATGAACATTTAATCGAAATAATATCGACATTAAGATGAATATTTGGGAAATGAGTTATAAACGCAATAGTTTTCTTGGGATTAATATCTGCAGTGGTACCATGGCTCTTCAATGCAAATGATAGTAATTTCCTTTTGACTAAATGGAAAACAGTCCAACTAGTGCCTTTCTAGGTGAGAAAATGGCCAAGGGACTACCCTGGATCCCCTACCCTCCACCCCCCTTGCTTTAAAAATCAGAATTAAGTACTCAATATACTGTTCTCAATAATACTACAAAATCTGTCACAGGAAAGAATGACTAAGTGTCTCAGGACGGAAGCATGTTCTCAGATGGGAATCTATAAACACATTAAGTCATTTCAAAACAAAACCTTTAAGGCTTTCAAGCCAATTTCAAAAGATATTAACTTTTTTTTATTATCTAGTTCTTGTACAACTATACTGCATGCACAATCATATTTATAGTTATAAGAAGTAAAAAATATCTGGCTCTCAGACCCTCCATAATAAACTACTACGGAAAACACTGTGCCATATTTGGAACCTACTAAGACAGTATTTTTCCAGATGATCAGAATCATCTGGGATACTTGTTAAAAAATATTCCAACTGAATTTGAATCCTTGAGATTGGAACCTGGAAATCCGTCTTTTTTAAGTCCCCCAGACTATTCTTGTGTTCATTAAAGTTAAGAAAGAACCCAATTTCATCCTTCTTCCAAAACCCTAGTAACACTAACTTGAGAATAGACAAAATATGAAAGAATTAGTAAGAGAGTGATGGAAGGGGCTACAGAAATCACTTTGATGGATGCTGAGACCCAGAAAAGTGACATAATAAGGTCACAGAACTAACCAGAGGCACAATCGGAACTAGCCCTGTGGTTTCCTGACTGACTCCCAGTCCAGCCCTCTTTCTGTTCCACCTCACAGTCACTATAATCTCCAAGAGTGGGAGTGAGTTGTCTGAAGAGTGGAAAGGTATGTTACTTATATATAAGTAACAGGGTGAACAGCAGACGGTATGACAAGCACTTTATACAACAGAGACGACCAAACATTTTCCCTAAAGGACCGCTTTTCAAGGCGGGTGGGGGAAGAGGTGGAGGGGGTTTTTGAGTTTTAGTCTTCTAGTTTGGCAAGGCCTGAGTACTTACGTATTTTATAAATGACTTAATCTTTATAGTTCTTCTTACTGACAGAGAAATGTAGTTTTTAAAATTATATAACAGGTAGGTTATATAATCTAAGAAATTCATTTCAAAATAGTAAAAGAGGCATTACAAACTACTGGTAATAAAAAGAGGTTGCTGGTAGATAAGACAATCTCTAAAGGATAGTATGGCAGAAACCAGGTTAAAAGCTCTATGGTAAATGGTGTTTCTTTCACCTATGAGGCTAAATGAAATAGGCAAAAGCCAAAAACTTTACAAAGGAAGTCTTTTCGTCCTTTTAGAGTGGGCTAGAATTAGCTTCCTATTTTTACTGTTAGAAGCATGTAGGCACAAAGTCCCACAGACCACTTGTGATGGGACCATGATCCTAATCTTAGAAGAACAGTTTTGCATGTCTCCCCTCCAACCCATAGAGAACACTTGGAAAAGTTGGAAATCATTCGTTCCTGGTTTAAAGAAGACACAAGTCTTATATTCTGTTTCAAATATAATTTTAGGACAAGGAAACTAGAAATTTACCTTTACTCTCTGCTTTGTAAAATAAGGGCTATAGTTACAACTCAGAAAGGCAACTGGAAATTATGTCATTTTGGATAGTAGAAAATTTAGTTCAATTTTCAAAAAGTGAACAATTTGAATTATTTTGGACGGAATTTTTTCTAATACCTATTTAAAATTTTTACTACCTTAAACAGAAAATAATTCAATCCTTTCTTGATGAATCAGGGTCATTAGTATGAAAATCATTTATTATACTATGTTGTGACCTGGGAAGTCACAGGGACTATTCAACTGATGCTCTTTATTTTCCTTACACTGTACAGAACTGCTCCTCCCTCCATAGTTATCTCTTTCGTCAGTTAGGCTAACGGGTGCCTTTTCACAAGTCTGAGTCAGCTTGGGCTGCCTTAGCAAAATATTACAGACTGGGTGACTTAAAGAAAAACGTATTCACCCAGTTCTTGAGGAGTCCAAGGACAAGATGTCAGCATGGGCTATTTCTGGTGAGCGCTCTCTCCTAGGCATAGCTGCCTACCGATTGTGTCCTCACATGGATAAGGGGGAGCCAGCTCTCCAGCCTCTCATCTTATAGGGGCACTAATCCCATCATGAGGGCCCCACCTTCATGACCTCATCTAAATCTAACTACTGTATTTTGCCGTGTATAATGTGCATTTTTTTGCCCAAGTTTCTGAGGGAAAAATAAGGATATACATTATACATGGGCAGTACTGATTCCGTATGTATATAAATGTTTTTAATTCTTTTATTTATGCTTATGAGTTAAAAGTGCAAAAATAAATAAATGCTAAAATTCCTTTATAATATAAAAAACAAGTATCTAAATAAAAAACAAATAAAAATCTGAATTAAAAAATTAAAACGAAAAATTTTTTCCCCTGAAAGTTTGGGCCAAAAACGTGGGTGCACATTATACATAGCAAAATATGGTACTTCCCAAAGGCCCCATCTCCAAATACCACATTGGGGGTTAGGGTTTCAATATATTAATGGGGAGGGCACAATTCTGTCTATATACATACACCTCAATACCATTCAAACTTGATGCTTCTAACCTGTTGGGTTTGGAAATCAGTGATGTGCTTATTAGAATGCTATGTAAAATAAGAGCAAATAGGCTGAGAAGGGGCCTGATGGCTTTCCAATGAACAAAGGGAAGGAGCTTTAGTGGACGGACTTTGCACATCTGTTGTGTCACCCCCACTTTTGCTGTTTGCTGCTAACTTTCAGAAGGATGAGATCTCACTGTGAGATGTTCTTGCTACCATTCAACTTGCAAGTCAGAACAAGATTATTCTCATTTCTGCAATACATCAAGCTTGAAAACTTGATGAAAACAAGGGATGAGATGGTGGAGAAAAAAAAGATACAAATAAGCTTTCTATTTCTAAATTATATATTAGCAATAACATATACATTAAAGAATTATAACTGAAACAAGGAAATAAGTAGTAGAGGTTCTACCTAAATGTTATGAGATATAAGAGAAACTGAAGAACTGACTTTGCAGGTGATAAAATACATTTACAGTTTTATTGAGATATAATTCACATATAATTTTCATTCAAAGTGTGTAATTCAATAGTTTCTAGTATATTCACAGTTGTGCAACCATCACCACAATCAATTTTAGAACAATGTGATCATCTTCAAAAGATGACCCACACACATTTAGGAGCCCCTGTCCACTTTCCTACAACCTCTTCCAGCCCTAGGTAACCACTAATCTGTTTTCTGTCTCTATAGATTTGCCCATAGAGACATTTCATATAAATGGAATCCTATAATACATGGTCTTTTATGACAGCCTCTTTCACTTGCATAATGTTTTCAAGGTTCATTCATATTTAGCATTTATCGGTATTTCATTTCTTTTTTATTGCCAAGTAATATTGCATTGTATGCATATATCACATTTTATCAATTAATCAGTAGATAGACAAGAAATCTGAGTTGTTTCCACTTTGAATAATGCTGCAAGTTTTTGTGTACATGTTTTAATTTCTCTTTGGCATATACCTAAGAGTAGAATTGATGGATCATATGGTAACTGTTTAAACTATGAAGAACTACCAGACTGTTTTCCAAAGTGGTTGCACCATTTTATATTCCTACCAGTTCATATAGATTCATTCATATAGATTGTATATTCATATAGATTGTAGCTAACGCTTATCTTTTTTATTCTTAGTGGGTGGGAAGTGCTGTCTCCTGGTGGTTTAATTTTAATTTGCATTTCCCTGATGGCTAGAAGTGTTGAGCATCATTTCATATGCCTGCTGGCCATTCCACTTTATATCTTCTTTGGAGAAATGTCTATTTAGAGCCTTTGCCCATTTTTTAATGGGTTGTCTTTTTACCACAGAGCTATAAAAGTTGTTTATATGTTATGACTACAAGTCCCTTATTCATATATGATTGCAAGTATTTTCTCCTATTCTTTGGATTGCCTTTTCACTTCTGTGACAGTATTCTTTGAAGCACACAGTTTTTAATTTTGATTTAAGTCCAATTTATGTCTTTCTTTTGTTGCTTGTGATTTTGGTGTGACATTTAAGAAATTATTGCCTAACCAAGGTCATAAAAATTTTTTCCTATGTTTTCTTCTAAGAGTTTTATAGTTTTAGCTGTCACATTTAGGTCTGAGCCATGGGGTACAACTTCAGTTTTTACATGTGGCTATCCAGTTGCACCAGCATTATTTGTTGAAAAGACTACTTTTCCCCCATTTAATTGTCATGATTTATTTTTGGACTTCCATTCATCTATATGTCTATCCTTATGGCAGTACCACATTGTCTTGATTTGTAATACATTTGGAATAAGTAAGTGTGAGTCTTCCAACTTTGTTTTTCCTTTTAAGATAATTTGGGTTATTTTAGATATCTTAAGGTTCCATATAAATTTTAGGGTCAGTTTGTCAACTTCTGCAAAAAAGCCAGAGTGATTTTAATGGGGATTGTGCTAAATATACAGATAAATTTGGGGGAGTTTTGCCATACTAACAATATTAAGTCTCCTAATCTATTAACGTGGAATGTCTATTATTTATTCAGGTCGTCTTTAATTTCTTTCAACAATGTTTTATAGTTTCCACAGTTTAAGTTTTGTGGATTTTTTGTTAAATTTATTCCTATGTGTTTCATTACTTTTATGCTATTATAAACAGAATTGTTTTCTTGATTTCATTTTTGGATTGTTCATTCCAAGTTTTCAGAAATATTAATTGCTTTTTGTATACCAATCTTGTATCCTGCAACCTTGCTAAATTCATTTATTACTACTAACAGTTTTTTTATTCGATTCACAAGGTACATTTGGTTTTGAATGCAAAAAAGTAAACGATTCAGAAGAGAAAACATCCTGAAGAACTAGAGTCTTAACTGATGCTGTTAATGTTATCAAAGATAGTCAGGGAAATGTGAATACAAAAAGCATAGTATTTTGAGTGTTTGAATTTTAGATCACTGCAAGCTAAAAATAATTAATTGTAGCTGATATATTGTTGCATTATAGCCAATTCCGTTACCACCCCCCTACATTAGCCTCTGACCCATTAGTCGAGAGAGTGTCTTGGAAAACTGAGGCTGGATGGAATGATATCTGTAAAGCTCTCTCGGGGAGTGTCTCAGGTGACTGGGACCTATTGGAATGATAATAGTTATCTCCCCTGGGAGGACACAGTAACAGTGTCTTGGGGCTATGTGGAGGAAGTGTGAAGGCACAGGATGTGTTGGAACACAAAGGGAATGCTAATGGAAAAGGTCTTAAGGCACACATAAGTCACGGGTTACAAATTGATTGACAGCAGTAAAACAGTTTCACTTCTTTTCAAATTTCTCAATAAAAGCTATGCGCTGACCGATTCTGGGCTCACTTAGTCTTCTCTGGCTGAGTCCCTTGGTCTCGCTCTTAATCTTACTTTTGTCTCTTGCTCTTATTCAATCTGCGTCGCCCCTTAAGAGAAACCTGTATGCCCTTGCCACGCTGGACGTGACATCATATAGCAAAAAAAGGGGGAAATCAGCTTGTTAGTGACTAAGGATTCTATGCTGTAATTCAGAAACATATGATACTCAAAAAACCAAAACTATTCATTGAAAAACATTAAGACTCAACTATGAATAAAATACCAGGAAAAAAACCCTTTATTTCCTTTGCTGAATATTGTGTTTACCTTGAAATTATATGACTTCCAAGGCAAAAAATTTAAAAACCTAAATTACTCAAGGTCTCTTATATATGTGTATACATAGACATATATTTTCTGAAGCAAGAACTTCTTAGAAATTCACATTTCATCCCAACTGCCTCACGTTTATGTCCTCCCAACTTAACGTCAACCAATGCATCCACAACTAACTAGAAACAAGTGAAGCTTCAATTCCCGAAGAAGGAAAACAAAAGACCACCCAAGAAAACCACAGCTTGCAAATAATAGTGTTAAAATGGAGCATGATTTTGATCAATTGTTGAAATGTTAAAAAAAAAAAGAATCTATTAGACCTTGACAATGAAAACTTTTTCATTCCAATGAGTCTTCCACTTCTCTATGAAAATAATCATACCCCTTGGTTTTATATTGAAAAGTTATAAAAAACACTTCATACTAGATGCGACTTACTCATTTTCAATTTTTACAATCAAACCATAATAAAAGTGAAGAATTATATAGTTAAGGGAGACTGTGTAAATGTTACCAACCCTGGCATTGTAAAAATAATGAAAGGGTGACCATTATCAGAGAAGTAGAGGAAGGAC
Source organism: Hipposideros armiger (assembly GCF_001890085.2). Classification (NCBI taxonomy): domain Eukaryota; kingdom Metazoa; phylum Chordata; class Mammalia; order Chiroptera; family Hipposideridae; genus Hipposideros; species Hipposideros armiger. Next base: position 3,092,968 of record NW_017731365.1, on the reverse strand, counting down.
AAGTGGATAATATAATCTTATACAGTGGCAAGCTAAAGATGACAAATTGAAACATAGGGGTTTAACTATATTATTTGGGTTTTAAAGGTTAACTATCCAGAAGAATAAAAAAATGATAACAAAATTTACAGAAATTAGTAAATTGAGAGGGGAGGGGAAGTGAGAGACAGAAAGTAATGGAAGTGTCCTAGGTTTCTCATCTTTCATAATAAGGAGTCAATAGTATTATCTAATGTTAAGAAATCAAGACATGGTGGTGTACATATATTACAGCAACAGTGGTAACACCAATAATTAAAATCAGCTGTCTCTTGGCATTTTACGTGTTTCTATTCAATTTTTCTTTTTCTATTTTGTTTTAAAAACGTGCATATATTACTTTAGTCTTCATGTTTGGACTTCAAGACAAATAGGAACTTCAAAATCTAGGGTTACCATTAGATATTTATAGATTTCTTCATCCCCTGGTGACCAGATGGTAGGATAAATCTAATTCCTTGACCTAGCACTTTCTTGATGCTCACATGACTAGTAAATATGAGACTAAAACCAAGTCCCTTTGATGAAGAATAGAGAAGAGGAAAAAAAGCTTCTTCTGAAAACTAGTTATTTTCAAATGCCAGGGAACAAGGCCAATGAATGAGGCCCAAAAGTATGCTTGCCAAGATAGTACAGAAACAAGGTCATTCTAGCCGAAGGTCCTCTTTCAAGGCCAAGTAGCTTAGTTTAAATGATAATTAATCCATGCATTAAGCTATACACACTTAAGAAATTTATAACTTGAAATAAAACCACCTAGAGCAAGTCCACTGTAACATGGTTAATTAACTGACAGGGCAATAGTTAACTCCACTTTCACAGAGTCCCTGTCATAAAATTCTATTTAACTAAGGCTGCTTCCAGAATCAGAAGTAAGACCCCACTCATGCATTTCGGTAACTCAGGACAGAAACATGAACAAATTGCATGTTTCGTGCCCAAATTGCACAGCTCGAATAAGATGGTGACAAAACACTTGAAAAAGGCTGAGATGGACTTATACCCTCACACAATGGTGTCGCAGGAAGGGAAAAGTCTGGAGTCAAACAGGGCTTCCCTCAGGGGACTTTCTTCATGGAAGAGGAAAATCTTTCTCAGAAAACCCTTAGCTAATTTCCCCCTACATCTCATTTGGCCAGAACTGGGTCAAATGTCCATCAGAATGGACACTGGAGTAGCCACAGAGTATATATCATGGGGCTTGGCACACTGCCACTTAAAAAAAAAAATGAGGAAGACGGGTAGCATAGAAGAGGGAATGGCTATTGGGCTGGAAACCAATGGTGTCAGCCACATCTGTGTTTAATATTTACCTAAATTTAATAACTTTAATTTAACCAAAATGGGTTAAAAATTAAATTAGAAGGTTGGGAAGTAGAGAGAAAGGTAGAGAGAGAGAGAGGTAGAGAGAGAGGTAGAGAGAGAGAGAAGGGTGTATATAGCAGCCAAGTCCTCATTTTCCATAGGAGGAAACACATTAATATTGGTTTAAAACTGAGAAACAGCATTAAATCATACTATTTAGAAACCCTGAGCTAAATACTAGAAGAAAAAGCTAAGAGTTTAAGGTGGCTTCTACAGGGAGTGGAAATGGAGATGAGAGGAAATGGGGAATGAAAATGTTGCTTTTTCTTATTAGCATAACACTATCACTTTCAAACCTTACTTTCATAGGTATAAAAATATATATGTGAAAGAAAAAGAAAAGGATGATTGCATGAATCTTGAAGACATTATGCTAAGCCAAACAAGTCAGTCACAAAAGGACAAATAATGAATATTCCACTTACATGAGGTACCTAGGGTAGTCAAATTCAGACATAGTAGAATGGTGGCTGCCAGGGGCTGGGAGTGGGTAGGTGTGATAAGGAGTTATTGTTTAATGGATATGAAGTTTCAGTTTGGGAAGATGGAAAAAGTCCTGGAGATGGATGGTGGTTGCAAAACAATGTGAATATATTTAATATCATGGAACTGTACACTTAAAAATGGTTAAAATGGTAAATTTTGTTATGCATATTTTACCACAATAAAAAAGGTACTTGATTTCAGACTTGTAGCCTCCTGAAATTTAAGAGAATAAATTTCCATTGTTTAAAGCCCTCCTCTCAATTTAAAAAAAAAGATCAAGAGTGTAAAAAAACCACAAAAATCCCAAAACAAAACTCATTATAAGGAACTGAAAAAAAAGATGACTCCAAAGTATTTGTAAATATAAATATTCATGCATAACAGGCTGACACTGCTAAGGCAGCTGGGACCATGAGGAAGAAAGGTATCCTTCAAACCTAGAAATTGAATTTAAGAAGAAACAAAGCACTTGGCACAAATAACCTCAGTGTTCCATTAGGGATTCTTGATAATTCTCCATCGATGCCTCATGTAAGGGCCACCAAGAGATCAGAAATAAATTCAAGACGAACAAGCAACAAAGCACTTCTAATGCACTCAGAAAAGAGGTCGTTCTCTTTCCTTCCCTCACCCCCAACAAGGGAAAAGAAGTGAAAATACAGGAGGAGGAAACCTTGCCTGGAGTTAACCTATGTAGTCCACCCACTTGTGGTTTTTAAAATAAACGAACCCCCCAAATAAGAACTTCATATCTGCTTTTAAGAACCTATCTTTTAATCCTAATTGCATCAAACCATTACTAACTATTATATATATTTGGTTATCTGTCTGAATCTGCATGCATTTCTTTCTTGGTATTTGTTGAGACAGAGAAGTCATCCCTATTCCATTTACCAACCCAGTGCAGTCAAGCTCCTGCTCCATAACGCCACGTGCTGCTCTGGCAGAGACCGCCTCTTACCATTTTATGGGTCTTGTCAACCTCATCTGAACTAAAATTCTCTGAAATGCTATATTTTCCATTGAGTTCACCATGAAACCCGTCCCTCTTAGTTTTTTGTTTTGTTTTTCTCTTTTCTTTTTGGTAACACACTCCTTCATCTTTCTAAAACTGCACATACACCGCTTTTGCCAGTAATACCTTAAGACTCTTGTTGCCTTTTATTATTTATTTCTTACTATTCTGCATAGTCTCTCATACTCGCACTGCATTTGGTGTAGAAAAAAAAAAGTGAAAATACAGAAGGACTTATAAAAACCACCTAACTCAGTATATCTTCCAGGGAGGAGGAGGTCAGTGGTCAAGCCATGTTCAGTGTATGCAACTATCAAATCCCTGAAGTGCTAATCAAACCAAGACAGGGATAATTTTCACATCAACAAAAGGCACACCTGGAGCCTCAGGATCTAATAACTTAATCTGACTAAATTATTATGGCAAAAGAAAGACATCTGAGGTTTGTGTACAGCTAATCCTATTGTCCTCTGACTAACTCCAAGTCTCAGTAACTGGGACCAAAGATTTCTAAGATATTAAGGTCAAAGGATGGCCCCCTGCCCAATCCTTGAAGACACTGCTACAACAGAACACACACCTAGGCTGAAGGGGAAGTTGATAACTATTAAGTCCTATTCAGAAGGTCCAATGTTAGAAGAGGACTTTAGCATCTGCATGTAGGAAGCCTGTCATTTTACAGATGAAGACACTATTATCCAGAGAAGTTAATGTTTTTTGTTTGTTTTTGGTGAAAGATTACATAGTGACACAGGAGTCAAGAGATCAACACAAATAAGTAAGGTCCTCTAAGCAAATCTGGTTCTCTTGAATGCTGCAAAATGAGTTGAAACAAATGATATTTTAAGCTAGTACCCAGTCCAAAATGGTATATGAAGCCACCAACTAATCTTAAATAAATGCCAACTGGTGTTAAGTCTTTCTAGCATTGACCATCAGAAAATCTGGGTCAAAATAAAGTATATCAAATATGCCCACTTCTGTTTGGGACTGAACATTCACCTTGAAATAAATTTTCTCCACAAGGAATGCCAGGCCCTAATTCCAGGAAATGCACGTTGGATCTGCCAGGTTGCTGACTGCATCCTGGATCCGTTCTTTGGATTAGATTTCACAGATGTTATGGCTCAGCCTGTCTGTAGTGCTAATAATTCTGAAAGAATCACTGCTATTGGTATGGAGAAAGCACTCAGATTCAAACCTGACTTTCATTCCAATTATTTGCTTTCCTCCCAAGTTCACTAAAAATAAAACAATGCATATCTATCAGCACCTTCCATTCTTATTTCCAGTAAGGAACCTGAATTCTATCAACAAAGTTTGTAAGAGGGAAAAGCCTACCTAGAGATCACTGGTCTCGGTCACTGTTTTTACCTGCTGCCTATTCGTAATAGTTCTAGGAACTTATCAGACCACAGAATGGTTTCATTTCAATGTAAAAGCAGCCCAACTCTAACATAACAGTTTCTGGTGATGAGATGAGCTCCTCTCTCCGAGGCCCAAAAGATTATGACATCTTAAAATGAAGAATTACAAGCCTCTCACGCTTTGTGATTAAGTACCTCTTAGAACCTAGAGAGCAATGGTCTATTTTCACCAGTTAATAGTCAGCACTCCTGCTATAAACAAGTCAATTCTAAAAAAATTAACATTAAATGAAGTAGTATAATAACCTTGACACTAAAACTAGACAAAGACATCACAAGAAAAATAGAGACTAATATCCCTCGTGAATATATATGCAAAAATCCTCAACCAAAGATTAGCAAACCGAATTCAGCAACATATAAAAAGGATTATACACAATAACCAAGTGGGATTTATCCTAGGAATGAGAGGCTGGTTCAACATCCAAAAATCAATTAATGTAATACCATCATATCAATAGAATGAAAAACAAATATCACATAATCATCTCAAGAGATGCAAAAAAGAAAGAAAAGGAATTTGACAAAATCCAATGTCTTTTCATGATAAAAACACTCAAGAGACTAAGGATAAAAGAGAACTTCCTCAACCTGATAAAGGGCATCTATGAAAAACCCACAGCCAAAATCTTACTCAATGATGAAAGACTGGATGTTTATCCCGATACTGAGAACAAGTCAAGGGTGGTGTTCTCACTGGCTTGCCACCTCTTTTCAACACTGTACTAAATGTTCTAGCCAGGGAAATTAGGCAAGAAAAAGAAATAAAAGGCACCCAGATTAATAAGGAAGATGTAAAACTGTCTGCTCATAGATGATGTGACCTTGTATATAGAAAATCCCAAAGAATCTACAAGAACTGCATTGTATTCTCCAGTTAACTTATCCTTGCTTGTTAAGGCAAGAAAAAGAAATAAAAGGCACCCAGATTAATAAGGAAGATGTAAAACTGTCTGCTCATAGATGATGTGACCTTGTATATAGAAAATCCCAAAGAATCTACAAGAACTGCATTGTATTCTCCAGTTAACTTATCCTTGCTTGTTAAGGTTTTTACTTTCCAAAATTACTCAATAAAATGAAGAGTTTCTGTTTGTCAGGACATTTGTCCTAGAGATCTGAAAGATAATTTATTTAGATGTAAACACTCATAGGTTTCTGAGCTTTTGGCTTCAAGCTGTGGCCTGAGAACCAGGTAAAGGGGGCCTTTAAAACTAGCCACATATCGGATGGATAGCTGCTGGGTGGTAAGGAGCACACAGGTTTTAAAGGGCTTTCACAAACCAAAGTTCCATGATGAACGAATTTGAAAATGGTAACCTAGGCCTTACCTATTCAATAAGTTGAATGACTGCAAGTCTCAACTGACTTTTGTGCTATTATAAATGGAGCAAAAACCTTTTGAACATTAATTTATTCATCTAAAGACTTGGGAGTCAAGAAAATGTTCTGACATTCACCAACAAGCTATTCTGCTCAGGCTCGTTCTTGCCAGCCAGATGAACTAGCTTCCCCCACATTAACTTTACCTGTCTGATCTGCAAACCTTTACACATGCAAGTAATCAAGCCGACAGTGTCTGCAAACCATTCAAAACCCCTCCTATAAAATTGTCTCTAAGATCCCAGTACTCAAAAAAATCTTTGCTGAATAACCCTAGGAATGCCAGTTTACAGATTCATCACTTTTCATCCTTCCTATTTTATACAACAGGCCTCAGGAGAGCTGAAGGGAGCTGTGCACAGGTCTCTCCTGCAAGTGCTGCATTACCAACTTGTAAGAGTTCTGCCTGACCTCGTCAGACCGTACCTGATTTAGGGCTGGCAGAGGCGCTCCCTTCCACATCAAGCACTGCCATATGCCTTGAGGATGAGAACTGCTGCCTTTCCCAGACTCAGAATTCAGTCTCTCATCAGCAAAAATGCACCCAACATAAAAACTGAAGTACATCTTCTTTAATAAATACGCTGGCAGCTGTAGAGGATGAGACTACACCTGAATCTCTCATGGAATGACAACACGTTAATTTATGTTACTCTAAGTAAACGCCATCTTCTTCTAACACAAGGCGAAATAACACCTTTCATTATGTTTTTCATGTACTTCTCGCATGTAACAATGAAGTCTTTTGGTTAATCACTGAAGCTAGAGAGCCAAATGGTACATTTGTTGGTTCAGAAATTTCTGTCCTAGAATAAACTCAGCCCAAGGTCACCAAACTAGAAATTTTATGAGAGTCAGAAACTGGCCTTCTTTCCCCATGTCTACACACAGAGAGAGTTCTGTTTACTTCTCCCAAGAAAGAAACCAAATTAAAATTCAGGGACCCCCCCCAAAAAATACTGTTATGTTATTAAAAACCGAAGCAGATTCTTTCCCCCTTTTCCTGAATTCTCCTTTATTTTCAGACCCTTCCAATGGCCTTCAGGCAATTCTGCCCCAGCAAACGAATCACAGCAACTCTCCAGCTGGCAAGAGGAAGTGCAGAGGCATGAACGAGATTTCAGAATATCATAGTTAGCTCCCCTCTGGCGCTCTTGTTACGGCAACAGCACACTTTTCCACAGCTGATGAGGCTGTTATGCAGGAAAAGGCAAAAGAGGTCTCTCTGTTTCTGCTCATTCCCCAGAGCACAACTCTTCCAGGAGACAGCAGCAAGAATCACATTAGCTAGCATTCCAGAGGTAGAAACATCTCTTTAAATGTCTGCAAGCATCCTTTCCCAGTAAAATAAGCATCTTAAGATAGTGGAGGAGAAAACTGGAATAGGGATAGGACACCAAATCTGAGGTTACCCACTGCCATTAATTAGCAGCGTAACACTAACAAGTTACTTAATTTCTCTGAGCTTCAGTTTCTCTCAGCTAACCGAAGTGTTATGAAAGTGAAGCCAACTATAGTAACTTTACCTTCCACTGAGACTAGAAGTAGCTTCTCAAAGGAAGAACCAAAATAAAATCCAAGGGCATTTTTTATTTTGGTGGTGGTACGGGGGGGGGGGCACTTTGAATTTATTCAACACAAATTTTCCTCTTCCCTAATAATGAGAAAAGCAATAAGAGAAATCCAAGAGGTTACATACAGCAAGTGTTTTCACCCCCTCTCATTTTGAGAAAACTTTTCAAGTGTAGGCTGCATCCTCTGACCCCCAATAAAGGACTCAAGTGGGGGGGAAGGTCTTAAGCTCACTATATTGTGAATGTCCTGCCCAGTCTGATCACTTGGGGCATTCGGCACATCAACTGTTACTCTGGAATGCTCTGACATGGGTATGACACTCCAGAAATCTGAGACAGGAAAAGCTAATCCCCTTCCTTCCCAGTAAATAGCGATTTCCAATACAAGCCTACTGACTCTCATTTGTTTGAATGTTTACAAGTCTGAAATATGTAAGTTAATACTTGATTCTATACAAGTTTTTTGTTCTAGAATTACAAATCTTATCCATCCCCAACACCTATCAAGATTTTAAGACCATTCAGAGGAAGGACTGCATTTCCTATTTTTTCTGGGGTCTCATTTTGTGAAAAACACTGCACTGGGTCCACAAAGCTCACTCAAGATACCGAACCACATTAATTCAGGTAGCTGGAGGAGACCAGATTGACAACAAACTATCTTACCCTGGTTCCAGGAAAATTACATGCGGAAGAGAAAGGAATGTAACAAGAGATATGAACAAACCAGGAGGGCAGAAATTTCCCAAAGCTGGAAAAAAATAAATCAATAAGTATGGAACTTCTAAACACCAGAGTTAATTGCTATATAAAATAGTGATTAAATATAATCACAATAGTGCTATCTCCTCTAAACACAATATGTAAATAAGTCTTACTGCTAAAAATTCAAAGATCACAACGTGCTCTACCAATCAATACAGGCTTAATATAATAGATGAGCTAAGATGACAAGTATTTATTTACTGGGTTGTCGGAAAAGTCATGACGTATTTTCTCTCTGTTTTTCGTTGCAAAAACGCTTCATGATTTTTCTGACAACCCAATGAATAAATCTGAAACAAAAACCTGTGTGTGTGGGAACTATCTGGAGACAGGTTTAGTGATATTTGAGAAAGCAGTGGTGTGTGTGTGTGTGTTGGGAGGAAGGGTAAATGAATCAGTATTTCTGGCAGAATCTTTCCAAGCATTTTAGGAACTAATCCAGACTATGAGACAGGCTTCTAGCCCTAAAGCAATGCTTAAAGACTGTGCCCTCATTTTAAAAGCATGATAGCTTGGCTGTTTGAAATATGGCAAAACAAAAAAGTGGCTCTCGTGGCTCTTCCCTCAGGGGAATAATGATTAATATACAGCTAAAAGTTTAGTTATTTCCCCAAATAAATAATAGTTGAGTTCAGTTGTTACTATGATGTATGTTCTGAACTGCTGGAAGCACAGGCATTTACCGACCAATCCCACAAAGAATTCTGGAAGTTATAAAGTCCTTTCCATCACCTCGGAAAACAATATCCATTTCTTAAAAGCTGTCAGTTCAACACGACTCTGTCTGAAGCAGATTCTGGTCTGCCAAAATCTTTCATGATTAAGCAGCAAGGTCTCAGCATGCTTAGGGGCTGGCCTTGAAGATCAAGTCAGAACGGAGGTTTCTCCAGGGAGGTAAGCCACCTCACTAAAACACTGCACTGTTCTGCAGTTAAATCTTCGTTAAACCCAACTCTCCATACATCTTAAGGGCTTCTCCTGCCAGGGTCATTTTAAAATCTTCCAAGCCAGTAACCCCTCCCCTAGAGTGGCCTGGCTGGTTTCCTCTGTAGAACTCTCTCCTAGATTTTTATCCCTTGTTGGCAGGGACGTCTTCTTACTCTAAGGTCCCTTGTTATTGTGCAACTGATTCAGGGATCGCCCAGATCTAACTGCAAGGGATTGGTTGTAGGAACAACTGGTGAGCCCAGCCCACAGGAACGAAGCTAGTAATCTAGTAGGTTGCAGCGGCTGCCAGCACAGTCCCAACCCTCTAGCGACAGGCCACCACATCACTAAAAGAAGGCCAAGTTCCAGAGTTAAAAATGAAGCACCATTCCCTTCAATACGGTCCCTCAAGACCGCTTTCCAGTCTCCTCCCTTTGGAATACAGCCCAGTCAGGGGAAACACAACCTTTGAGCTCCCTTTTCCCTACCAATTCAACGGCTTCACCTCTCCCCCAGTGTTCGTTCTTGTAAACAGTTCCTGGTCGTTCTGTGAAAAGCAATGCCCAGGAACCTCCCTCTGCACTGCCCCTTCCTTAGGATCAACCAACCCCACCCACCAGGGTGCCCTCCGTGACAGTGGCCTCTTCAATCTATCGCCAAACACGAGGCTGCCAAAAGCCTACCAACGCTCTGCCACCCCCCACTCCTTTCCCTTGGCTAGTACTTGAGCATGACTTTATCACCCTCTCCTCCAGCCTGGGGACTCCCCCCACCCGTTGGGGCCTTGTCCAGCAAAGTAAACAATGCTGTCAAAGCAGGATAACGCTAGGCGAGGCTTCCAAACTCCGCATTCCAGCCTCCTCCTTGTGCTCTAAAAGCAGCAAAACAAGTCATCGCAAGGTCCCAGGAGCGAAGTATTCACCCCAACTTCCATTCCAAAAAGGCCTGGGAGACAGCTCCAAAAATCAAGCGTTAATATGCACAAATGCACAATACGCAAGAAGCAGAGGTAACGCAGAGCGAGCTCAAGGACAAGTATAGACGAATTTGCCTGGGAGGAGGAAAGGGGAAGAAAACTAGGTCGAGTGCATAAACCTGCCACGAAGAGGGAACAGGGCTTTTTTTTTTTTTCTCCACAAGAGAGCCACGTTTCCAGAATGGGCGCGCGCTGAATTGAGTGCGGGCAAGACAGAATGCGAAGTTAAGATTCCCGAAAGCAGTCCCACGGGGGCTTTGGTGGAGCCGGGCGGGTTGGGGCGTGTGGGGGGGGCGGAGGGGGGGTGAGGAGAGAACTGGCCGAAGCAGCCAGCGTGGACACGCCCTGAGTTAAAGGACCGTGGCGGGAGACTTGGGGGAACCCGGAGGAGGAAGGAGGCTGCAGGCTACAGGCTCCGGGCATGAAGGCCGCACGGTGCCGGGGCCGCGGCGGGCGCTCACCTCCCGGCGTGGTGGAGAAGAGCGTTCCCCCGGGTGTGGTGCAGTAGTCATGAGGTAGCTGCGCGGCGTCGCTGATGGGTACGGTGCGGGTGGGAATGGCGCGGCTCTGGCTGGGCTGGTGGCTGCTGCCGGCGGACGAGGACATGGCTCTGGGCGCGGGCTCTCTGGCTTTGTCCAGCGGGCGAGCAGGCGGGCGGCGGCGGCGGGGCGACGGCAGCTGGGGGCTCGGGCTGCTCCGGCTCCTCTGGCTCCTCTGGCGGGCGGAAGGTCGGACGGGGCCGAGCGCGCTCCACTCGCTCCTCACTCGCTTCCTCTCACTCCCTCGTCCCGCTCCGCTCCCGCCGCCGCCCTCTCAGCCGCCGCCGCCGCCGCCGCCCGATCCTCCGGCCTCCGCCCGCAGCCTCAGTAGCAGCAGCAGCAGCGGCAGCAGCGGCGACGACGACGACCGGAAGCGGGCGAAGGCGGGAGCTAGAGGGAGTTCGGGGAAGCTGGTCGACCGGAAGTGATGCTACGTGGGCGGGGCCGAGGCTGCGAGGGGTGGGGCCGTGGGCAAGGAGGGACCTGACTCCCGCGGGCGGGATGCCAGTGGGAGGGATTTGTGTGAAGTGGTTGTGAGCCCCGCGAGGGTAGACACGGAAAAACGAGTTTTTTTTGTTTGTAATTGTTAGTCAACGCTACTTTACAACACTACACTACTGACTTCTGCTTCCTATTCATCTCAACAAAAGCGTAGTTTTACTTTTAATTGTTCAATATTAAATTTAGGCAATGCATACATGATGTATTAAAAACAAATCAGAGCAGAAAGGTTTACGGTGCCATCGTCCCAGTTTCCCAGTTCCCCTTTCCAGGGGGAACCACTGGTACCAGTTTATTGTGTATCCTTCTAGAGACAGTCCCTATATACACATATAATGCAATATGTGAACGTCAAGAAATGGAAGAGATTAATAGCTATAGCTGGCTACTCACATCACAAAGATGAGTATTGAGTTAAAGAAACTGAATGAATCACAGGGGCAGGTTACTACCACGAGGTACCTGAAAAAAATCTAGATCTGGAACCCTATTCTTTCTCTAGGGGTTCTCAAGCTATTGGTCTCAAAGTTTACATTCTTAAAAATTGTTGAGCATCACAAAGAGCTTTCGTTTGTGTAGATTATATCTATTGATAATTACTGTATAACATGTTAACATGCTTTTATTTTTAAATTATATTTTCCAAAAAATCTAGTGAGAAACAGTGGCATTGTTTTACATTTTGCAAACTTTTTTTCTATTTATATGACCTTTTATTTTCATCATTATCAACTACTACTTAATTGATGCTGAACTGCTGTGCAGTGAGCAAGCAGTATAAATAAGAAGCCACGAGTATGGGAATCATTAATTACATTGTACGCCACGTATGTTACCATGCAAAAGTACAGGAACAGAGTATTGGTGTTGTCGTGACAGCCTTTGTGGATTTAAAGCAATATTAAAACACAATTCCATCAGGAAACAGGTCACCTGTCTACTTCCTTTTACACCATGCTCATAAGCCCTGTATTCATGCAGAGTTAAGTGTGTGCTTAGAAGTTATAAGGAGACAGTATAGCAGTATATTTGTGATAGAAAATAATGATGAAGTGCATGCCAGGCTTTGGCTCAGCCGTTTAAGCAAGCGACTTAACCTCTCTGAGCCTCAGTTTCTGTTTCTATGGAGTGGAACGGTAGTACCTACCTTCAGATTGTTGTGAGGATTAAATGAGAAAATGAATGTAATGCAGTTGGGCACAAAGCATAGTACACAACAAATGCTCAGTAAATACTAGCTATAACAATATAACCAACTACCACTAGAAAGAGTTTAAACCTGTTCTTATTTGACTTCTCGCTCCTAATCAAGGTCTAACAAGTGCAATTGTGGGTATCAGAAAAGAAAATGTTCCCATTCACAGCTTTATTAAGCTTGTATTTACCTGGATGTTGTTAAAAAAAATGACTTTTTAAAGAGGTATAGGGATATTTGGCTTTTAGTTTGTGGGAGAGCTTTTCCTTCTCCCCTTCCTCCCCTGCCTCATATCAGCCCAACAGTCAGTCCCCAGATCCAGAGTTGGAGAGCCTGGGGAAAGGTCAGAGTAACACATTACAACTCCTTCCTGCTCTACAGGTAACTCTTACAGCAATCCTTAAGAGAAGAAGGTACAGGTCTCTTCATATTTCTGTGACAAGGTCCATAGCTGCAAAATATTCCATGGAATAAGTAAATCGAGCCGTACCTGGGTTTCAGATCTGATTCCTGACACATTTTGGTGTGTAAATACCATGACACTGAAAAGGCATGCCACTTTACACTAATGTAGCTCTCTCACTAAAGTAAACCCTGAGGCAGTAAGATATGGCATGGCTTTAAACCTCAATAGCATCATCATGGTGCAATTGGTTAACATATTTGGCTATTACCTAAAAGGTTTGTGGTTTGAGCCTATCCTGGAATGGTCTTGTCTCCAGCCAATTCCTTGGTGATGAAAATATTCTAGCGTTGGTGGTGATGACTGCACAACACTGTGAATGTACTAAATGCCACTGAATTGTGTATGTTAAAGTGGTGAATTTTATGTTATATGTATTTTACTACAGTAAAAACAAAACCCCAATAAATGCAGTGGAAGATGCATTTCCCAACCCTGTGTTATAACTGTTTTCTTCCTGACATGTATATACTTATATCTAACATGTACGTACCCTGATATCTGAACGCCTATATGTACATCAGCTTTTAAAAAAACCTCTGATCTGGGTGTTCCACTCTGTAGCATTTTGGCATCACCTAGGAATATGTGACTCATCTGCATCCCTGTCTTGGATTGGATTAAGTATTGTATTAACTGCACAAGCACATAAGCTCTCTTGAGAGACTCTTTGGCCCTAGCACATATTTGCCTAGTATAGAAAATTCTCCCATGCAGAGGGCAAGCTTGAAATGGGGTGTGTGTCTGCACTCTCCAAGGCACTGTATGGCTTTCTTAATAAATGGGAAACAGAGAGAAAGGGTCTGTAGGAGTACAGCTGAGATTCTTCTCTTAGGCAGCACAACTTCTTAGCACAGGACTCAGGACTCTGTTCTTCTGGACAAAGCCAACATTGTTCTTTTATAAAGCAAAGATCATGAAAAGTGGCAGGTTTTTAAGGTCTTCATGAGCACAGAGTACAAAAGAGACAGAGGCAATTGGGAAAGACACACAAAAGAGACAAGGTCCGCTGGGAAGTCCCTGAGGCAAAAGGTGGTGTGAATACCTCCCAAGGAAAGGTTTCAGCAAAGCCAAGGAAGCTTCATACTGGCCAAGACTGGCCTTGGGGAGCAAGGAAGGATGACCTTATACTCCACTGTGGAGGAAAAGGCTCCCACAGGAGGAAAAGGCAAGTTTTTTTTTTTCACTCCAGCCAGCAGATTTCAGCTGCTCCTGCTATGCCCTGTCTTTCCAGAAATATGAAGGCTTGTGGAAGATAAACAAGCCTATGATAGCCACTGTGACCAGGGATCAGGGACAAGAAGACCATGAGGAAAATACAGGTGGAATGGGAGAGAGGTGAGGACAATGGCTGCTCAGCTGGAATCATGTTGCTCAGATTCTGTGTGCAGCCCAAAGTCTATCCCATGTCTGCTCTGGAGCTTGCCCATAAAATGACTATTCTTTCAGGAATCAAGTGTGAAATGATAGCCCCTCTGAAGGACAGAGATAATGTAGGCTCCAGAAAAGTAGTATTCACTCAAATACTTCCTCACTTCACCAAAATATATCTTTAGTTCTTCCCAAGGTTGAGAATACACCAAAATCTTTAGGTTTTCCACCGTGTCAATCACCTTCTCCTCGGGGGAGGAGGGGAGTTCCTCTGATGTAAGTTTTAAAAACTTCATAACATAGGAAGAAGCTGAAAATGCCCCAAAATGCCCTTGGAGTGGTGGCAGGAAAATCCTATTGAAGGAACAGTGGAAATAAAGGCAATAACTGATGTTGAAGAATTTAAAGATGCTTTGCTGCCATCATCGAAAGCCCCCAATACTCTGGATTTGCAATTGATAGAATGGAAGAATTGTCTCAAGTGTCCTGGTGCAGGGGCTGCCTTGAAGGCCACTTACGTTCATTACCCTGTTGTATCTACTGTTAAACATGGGTCCCTGAGGGCTTTGTTTGTACCCCAAATGTCCTTGGCCAGTTTCTGCAAGAGTGCTCAATCCTTCCCATAACACAAGGAGCTATGTGTGTGCCATGCAGATGAAAGTACAGAGCATTCCATGTAGACTCAATAGTCTGATTTTGGGGGCACAAAAGTGATTTGCATAGAGCCTCCCCCAAGGTTTCCCGACTATTACTTTCATTTGGCATCCGGTTGAGCCACCTCAATTTCTTAATGAATTTTCCCAGTAGACAATTGATGATAGTCCAGCCATAGGCACCTTCCTCTTTGCCAGTGATAACTCTGGCACCCTGGAAGTTAAAGGGATCATTGCTGAGGCTTCATGTCACCACAGCCAGGACCTTGTCTGCCAACTATTCATTTTCTATGCTGAGCAACTGTGTGCCTGCCATGGTTCCCAGGTAAACAGGTTTCTCTTGGTGCTGGGATTTCTCTGGCTCTTTCCATGCATGCAGTCAGATAAATGCCTATTTCATGTATTTTTTTTAGCATATTTTGAGATTCCAAGACCCTATACCTTGCACTGTTCTATCTGATTCACCTCCCCTGTATCATTCTCTTTGTCTGTTGGCCACTTATAGATATACAAAGTTGAGTGAGAAGAGCCTGCATCCAGCACAGTCCCGTACTTAACATTTTCTGGCAATGGTTTGTTCTGGGCCAGCACCACAGCTGTCAAAACAATCACAGCCATGATAGAGGAGAAGCCAAGGATAATCAGTATGTTCCTGGAACAAGATCTTTATAGTTCAGAATCCTTTTACATCTTCCATAATTGGCAGCTTTTGTTTTCTTCTTCTCTGCTCTTTTTAAATTTTTTTCCAGCCTCTTCTTGCAGTGGCTGGTCTCAGTGAGAGAGGTACACAAGGAACAAAGATCTAACAGACCCTCAAGATTGTGGGAGGAATTGGCCTACTTAGGAAGAAACCTCAAACCCGATGTCTTTTTCTTTTTTCTTTTTTTTTTTCTTTTTTAAGATTTTTATTGGGGAATTGGGGGATGGGAACAGCGGTGGGGAATTGGGGGAAGGGGAACAGACAAGTCGCTGTCCCTTTGTTCCTCAGTCTAGTTGGGGAGGACGCTGCTTCACTGGCCCAAGTTGGCACCATCACCGCGCTCCTTCCGGGTGAGGCAGATCAGTCGCCGGCTTCTGGACGGCCGCTCACTGCGGCTGCTGGCCGCTCACGCTGGCTGCTGGCTGCACACGGCAG
>NW_017731365.1:3071421-3073069 GCF_001890085.2 Hipposideros armiger | reverse complement strand
CAAAGGTGATGGAATGTCACTCCTGTGATTGTGTTATGTAGGACTCCATCTTGCTAACAGACTTACTTGAGTCAGTCTCTCTCTCTCTCTCTCTCTCTCTCTCTCTCTCTCTCTCTCTCTCTCTCAATCTTTCTCTTTCTCTCTCTCTCTCCCCCAACCCTTTCCTCCCTCCTTCATTCTCTCCCTCCCTCTTTCCCTCTTCCTGGCTTTGAAAAGCAAGCTTTCATGAGTTCTGCAGTCACAAGGAAATGAATCCTGCCAAGAACCTGAAGCCTGGAAATGGACCCTTCCCCAGTTCCCCGGTCAGGCCTCCGTGTGACCATGCAGCCCTGCCTCATACCTTGATTGCAGCCTGGCAGAGCACCCAGCTAAGCCGTGCCTGGGCTCCTCACCCACAGAAACTGTGAGATAACAAATGTATTGTTTTAAGTTGCTTGGTTTTTGTTTTGTTTTGTTTTTAAGTTGTGTAAATTTGTTACTATTTTGTATATGCAGCATAGAAAGCTACTATATTTCCTAATATCCACCTAGTTGACGCCTACTCATGTCTTATCATTCCCATCCCACTCAGATGAATTTTCTCAGGGGAGGCTTCCCTACCTGCTCTGCCAAGGCCTGATCTTCTTGTTAAAAGCTCTCGTGCTATTGTGGGTCTCACCTCGACAAGATCTGTGCAGTTATAATTGTGTGATTATTTAATTAATATATGCCCCTCCATTAGACTGCTAAGTGCCTCGTAAGCAGCCTGTCATGGTCTCTGCTTCTCCCCAGGGACTAGCATAGTGCCTGGCACATGTAGGTGCTCAGTAAGGGTTGAATAAACAAATGATTGGTAGGACATTCAGGGTCAAGACTGCAGAGATGGACGGGCTGGGGTTGTTCAGTGGTTAGAGGCCAGCATGACTCGGGGAAGAATGGATACTGTAGTCCTAAAACTCACTTTTATTGGGACATATCTGGAAAACTGAAGCTAAAAGTGTATCTTGGGGGCATCCTTGCTGGGAATCATACATGTCTGTACACTGGTCACACTGGGCCACTGGGCACGAGTATGTTTCTCTTGGAAGCTCGACTCCTTCCTCTTTCCAGAAGAACTTCTTGTATTTGGACCACCAGGCAACTCTTTTATCAATGTCCATCCTATGAGTTTCTACCTTCCTAGTCAGAGGAGGGAAAATGCTGGGGGAAAAGGGAGGGGTGGGAGAAGGTGGGGAGAGCTCCAGCTTGGCAGCTCCAATAAGGCCCACAAAATGCCAAATAGCTTGCCTCAGTAATCAATAGAAAGATGACTATGCGGGTGCTAGGTACTGAATTGTATCCCACCCACCCCCAAATTCACGTGTTAAAGCCCTAACCCCCAATGTGACTGTATGTGGAGATGGGGCCTACGAGGAGGTAATTAAGGTTAAAAGAGGTCATAAGGGTGAGGTCCTGATCCCTATTGCACCAGCCCTTTGTAAGAAGAGGAACAGATGCCAGAGCTCCCGTTCCACCATGTGAGGACACAGCGAAAAGGTGGCCATCTGCAAGCCAGGAAGGGAGGCCTCACCAGAAAGCAAATCAGCGGCATCTTCATCTTTAACTTCCTAGACTGCAGAACTGTGAGCAAATAAATTTCCGTGGTTTAAGCCCCTGTTGGGAGCCGGCT
>NW_017731365.1:3060521-3065181 GCF_001890085.2 Hipposideros armiger | reverse complement strand
CAGGGGATGCAGCCTACACCGTCGCCGGCGACTCACGGCAGCCCAGCTCCAGGATGAGCTGTTGTTCAGCATCTTAGCTGTGGAGGGCAGCGTCAGTGACCCTCGTATGTGGGATCCGAACCGGGGCCCTCTGGCATCCCAAGCCAGTTCTTAACCATTGCACCACTCGGCCGGCCCCCGATGTCTTTTTCATTGACAGGAAATGACAGATTGACTGAGGAGTCCAACTTCTTATTTCCCTAAAGCTACAAGAAGGCTTCTTGAGGTTGTAACTTGGTATTCTTGAAGCAACGTATGTTCAAATATCTCCATTTTTGCTAACATTTAAATTTCTGCTTAGAAGACAGCTGGAGCCTCATACCTGTTTCTTTATTCAGTTGTGGTGTTTTGATTCAAGTATATGAAGAAAACCCAGATTCACATAGGTATGTAGTTGAAAAAGAAAGAACCTCATAAGTCCCTGGACAGGGTCTCTGGGACCCCCAGGGATCCCCAGACCACACTTTGAGAACCGCTGCTCTAGGTAGCATTTCCTCTGCCCACAACATGACTAAGATGGAATAAAAAAGATAATCATGGGTACTGTCAACATAGCTACCATCATTCCCATTTTGCAAATGAGTAAATTGAGGCTAAGAGATACAAAGTGTGATAAAAAAAATATGGTGAATGTTTAAATTTTTTAAAAAATTATTACAATAAAAGACACATTGCCATCCCCCTGAAAATACTCCTCCTCACTCTGAACATACTTATCTCATCATTCTTGCCACTTTCTGAAGCAGTTCTGGAAGTCCTCTTTCGTGAGTGTCTTTAGTTGCGCTGTCGTGGCTGCCTCAATGTCCTGAATCAATTCAAAACATTTTCCTTTCATGGTCATTTTGACTTTGGGGAAGAGCCAGAAGTTGCATGGTGCCAGATCCAGTGAATAAAGTGGATGCGGACACACCGTAATGTTTTTATTTGACACAAATTGCCGTACCGGAAGTGATGTGTGACATGGAGCGTTGTCATGATGGAGGATGAAGTAAAGACACTCACGAAAGAGGACTTCCAGAACTGCTTCAGAAACTGGCAAGAACAATGGGATAAGTGTGTTTGAAGTGAGGGGGAGTGTTTTGGGGGGATTAATGGCAATGTATCTTTTACTATAATAAATTTCATTTTATTTAAACATTCACCGTATCTTTTGATCACACCTTGTATAAGTGTCTAACCCAAGTAAAACAGCTACTATTTCACTACTACTCAGAGAACCAAACTAGCCATGTAATTGGAGGGTTGGAACTTTTAGTCCCATATGATCTTTGGGGAAGAGATTGCGTTCATTTACCAGTGGCCAATGACTTAAACAATCATGCCTTTGTAATGAAGCCTCAGTAAAAACTCAAAAGTACTTGGTGGGGGAGGGGTTTGGAGAGCTTCCAGGCTGGTAAACATGTGGAGATTTGGGGAGTGTGGCACACCCAGAGAGAACATGAAAGCTCTGTACCCTTTCCACATATCTTGCCCTATGCATCTCTTCCATCTGGCGGTTCCTAAATTATATCCTTTTATAAATAAACTATTAATCTAGTAAGTAGAATATTTTCTGAGTTCTGTGAGTTGCTCCAGCAAATTAAACCCAAAGAGGGGGTCATTGGAACTTCCAGTCTACAGCCAGTCAATCAGAAACACAGGTGACAACTTGGGCTTGTGATTGGTGTCTGAAGTTGGGGATGGGGAGGGCAGTCTTGTAGGACTGAGCCCTTAACCTGTGGGATCTCACACTATCTCCAGGAAGTTAGTGACAGAGCTGAGTTGACTTGTAGGACACCCAGCTGGTATCGAGGACTTGCTTGTTGGTGAGGAAAATCCCACATGTTGGAACTGGGAACAGAATCTTATCTCTGAATGAAGTCACCGGTATATAGGTCATTGGGGATTGGGAAGCTGCCGATGCAGCCGTGACCCCACAGATGCAGCGCCTCTAGGTCCATACCTGAGGTATTGCTAGGATTGAACATGTAAAGTATACCACATTCGGGCAACCCTTTCTTGGAACCTTTAACATTTACTAGTATCACTTGCGTTTTAAAAAATAGAAGTGGCCTAGATATCCTCAGCCCAGGTGTGCTCTTCCTATAGTCTGTTATTCCACTATCTACTCGCCTAGGCTTCCCAAAACCCATTTCTTCTAACTCCCCTGGTACTCTTTTCCCTCTGGTTCTGTCTTACCCAGGGGCAGAGGGAGACTCTTTCCCACCCTCTGTAATGAGGCCACCTACACTAGATCTGTATCATCATAAGGATAATGGCCCCTTACCTTTGGATAGCACTTTTCCACTTTACAAAGCACTTTCAGACCATTATCTCACTTAAGCTGAGCCACAGTCCTGTGATGGAGGCAAGCTGCTTATTATTCTTATCTGTATTTTACAGATAAAGAAACTAAGTCAAAGAGGTTATGACTTCTCTGAGGTCATACAGCCAGGATCCATGGAGCTGGGTCCAGTGCTCAAGAATCTCGCGGGCCACCCTGTCCGCTTTCCCCTGCCCCTGCTGGCCTCCTGCATTAAAAGAGGGCAGGGTGCCCCATGGATGCTCACTCTTTATCACCACATCTGTCGAACTCATTGCGGGATGAGTAGCATCCGTTTCCTGAGCTCCTGAAACATAAGAAGCAGAATATATTCAAAAGGTGGTGGTAATTATATATAACTTTAATAGGCATCTAGGCTGAGTCAGGTGCTGTACTGGGCCTTCTAGAAATCTTATCTCTCATACTTCCAACTGCCATAAAAGGATAGGTATAATTATGCCTATTTACAGATGAGGAAACATCCTCAGAGAAGCTAGCTTCCCCAAGGGCACCTGCTGGACCTCCAGAATTTCTCTAGCCTCTCACGGTGGTTGGGAATAGCTCACTGTGCACAGGCTTTGACATCAGACATGTCTTGGTTCAAATGCTGGCTCTCCCACCTGCCTGCTGTACCACCATGAGCTCAGAAACTGTTCCCTCATCTGAAAAATAAGAGGAGGAGCCTCTCGCTCACAGTGCTCTTCTGAGCACTAAATGTCAAACCTGGCCAAGGTCTGGCTAATGGGAATGGTGGTTAGGCACCAATCCAATCCAAGGAGGTACCAGGAGCCATGAGGCTGGGAGAAGAGGGGCAGGCAGGAAAACATTATATGTACTTCCATTTCAGTGTTTCCTCCTTTGGAAGTCTTGTCAGGTGATGCCAACAAAAGTCTGTAGTTATTGGGGGATGACCAGTTAGCTCAGTTGATTAGAGCATGGTTCTGATAACACCAAGGTTGCCAGTTCGATCCATGCATGGGCCACTGTGAGCTGCACCCTCCTTAAAAGAGTCAACTATGCCATTGTAGCATGAAAGCAATGTGTAACTAATGACCATGCCTGTTCCCCAATTTAAAAAAAAAGTGTAGCTGTAGATTTCAGAAAATGAAGTATGATTTCTTCAAAGTTCCTTAAGCATAATAAAGTCCTCCATTGTAGCCAGTTTATTATCTGCCTGTTTACTACAATTCATCTTAGTTCCTGTCTTTCTCTCTCTCCATCCCAATAGTTAGTTGAGGAATCTTTATGGGTGCAACCTTCCCTCTATTACCCTTGGCCTGCATGGTGAAATTGGGCAGTACATTTAATGCCACACCGTGTCGGGTGTTATGTACTGGTTTTGATAGCTTGAACTCCAACCAGAAAGAGCACTTTTGAAATAGAAATGCACTGTCATCCAAACAGTGAATAGTGTACCATACCCTGTGCCAGCCATAGCCCAGAGGCAAGGCACATGGTATTCGAGTATAGCGCCTGGGAGCCAAGAGTGGGTGCTCACCAAGTTGAGGCAGGAGGCATTCTGCCCCAGGGAGATTATACCCTGCCCTCTCTTGGGTGGAGCAAAGGGTTTTCAACAGGAATGCTTTTATGATGGCTGGGTGGGCCCTGTTGGGTTTAGAGTAGAAGACTCTGACTCGATTGCTGGAGATCTGATTCTCCATGCAGGCCCTGGATAAGTTAGTTTGCTTCCATCTCTCCATCAACTAATTCATTCAGAAATATTTACTCAGCTCCTGGTATGGCCCTGGCTCTAGATTAAGGGGTGAACAAGGGCAGACCTCATGAAGCTTCCCCCTAGCCATGGGATTCACCTGCCTTGGTGACAACTCCTTGCATCCAGTTCTTTGGCCCCATTTGGATGGGGTTATTCATCTGTCCGCACTGAATTATGTTCAGGAGCCCTAGGGTAGCAATGGCTGGTGGTGTATATTGGATTGTATCACCACTTTCTCTTCTGCGGCTTCCCATTACTCTTAGAATCTTGAATAAGACTCTCCCTGGTCTGGACTCATCTCCTACCTTTCTTCCTCTCACTTTCTGTGCTCCTTTTCTCAAATGGACCGTGTTCCCTACCATCACAGGGCCTTTGCCCATGCTGGTCCCTTGCTTGGTGGTTCTCTGTGGTGACCCCTATGATCCTCACTTCTCCTATTAAGGTGACCCCTATGATCTTCACTTCCTTGTGTTCACACCTTTGAGTGTGGGTGGGACCTGTGACTTGCTTCAAAACAATAGAATATGGCAAAGGTGATGGAATGTCACTCCTGTGATTGTGTTATGTAGGACTCCATCTTGCTAACAGACTTACTTGAGTCAGTC
>NW_017731365.1:3046041-3058501 GCF_001890085.2 Hipposideros armiger | reverse complement strand
TTGAAACTATGTAGAAAACAATTTCCTAATGGGTAAAGGTTTAAACGTGGAAAAACAACTTTGGGAAAAACAGCTCAATGACGTAAATAGTTACCTGCCCAGTTTAAAAAGGACAGGCTGTAAAAATAAAGTGAGACATTAATTCTTGAAAAGCGCTTCTCTGTCTCCGCGTTCTTTCCTCGCGGACTCCGTC
Source organism: Hipposideros armiger (assembly GCF_001890085.2). NCBI lineage: Eukaryota > Metazoa > Chordata > Mammalia > Chiroptera > Hipposideridae > Hipposideros > Hipposideros armiger. The sequence goes on along the minus strand of NW_017731365.1, from coordinate 3,058,308 downwards.
TCCACCTAAGGAAACCCCTGGACTTGTGGGAGCCGGTCTCCCACAAGCCCCTCAGCCTATGGTATTTTGTTACGGCTGACTGAGTAGATTAAGACATGGGTTTATCCAGAAGGCTCCATTTTATGCTCTAAAAACAAGGTTGAGGGGCTTCAGAGTTTAGTCCCATGTTCTCCTGTGTCTCCAACGGGACTCTTTGTGTCTCCCCTCATTTTTTTGGCATTGGAATTTAAACATGCCCAAGTCTCTACAGCTTTAAACATCCCTCCCTAGGTCCTAAGGTGCTTCCCAGCTCTGGCCATGTTTTCCTCCTTTCCTTCTAGCCATGCTACCTGAAGGAGTTGTCGCTACTTGCTGATCTCTCTCTCATTGCCATTCATTCACTCTTTAGTCACTTCAGATTGGCCCATTGCAGAGAAGCTGCTTTGATGTCCCATCAAAGTGGGTCCTCATCTGACTATTCTGTTTTTCTCTACCTTTTCTCTTCCCTCGCAGTTCCGGACACTGGTCTGTTCTGTGTCTCTTTGTTCCTTCCTGCCCTTTTGCTTGCTTGCTCAGCTAAAGCAAGCTGCCATGTGGAAAGACCCACGTGACAAAGAGCCAAGGGAGGCCTCTTGCGGACAGCTCATGAGGACTTGAGCTCTTAGTCCAAGAGCTCACGAGAAGAATCCTGCTAGCAGCCATATGATTAAAGGATCCTTCCCAGCCAAGCCTTGAGAGACTGAGCGACTCAGAGCCGGAGGATCCAGCTAAGCCACTCCCCGACCCCTGCCCCACAGAAACCAAAGAATAATACATGTTTTTAGTCACTAAGTTTTGGGTAATTTGTTATGCAGCATGCAACAATCGATAACTCATACAGTCACTAAATTGACTTCTCAACCTGCTAACAGGTTGAATTGAAAACAGGTATAAATTTAAAACTACTGATCTAGTTCTAGGTACAAGTCTTGTGTTGGGCATCAAAGGGGGAGATTCAGGGATGACTAAGACCTGGTCATTGCCTTCAAAGAGCTTTCAGTATCTGGTGAGGATCTAGAAATTTAATAGGATGCAGGTATTTCCAGGGCAGGGTGTTCCAACCATTCAAAGACAGTAGAAGCAAATGAGAGGTTCCCTAAGGCTGACATACACCATTGTGGCGCGCACCGAGATATCTTGATTGGGGAGTCCTTAAGGGGAAAACACAGGCTTCACAGGAGAACCCAAAGGGATTTCCACACCCAGAAAGGCTTGGAAGAGAGAGAAGGAGCCCATGAAGAAGGATCAGGGGAAGAAGCAAAGTGGCCACAAATTGTATCTTATTTCCACTGTGGTTAGAGTGGGGTGGGTGGTAGGGTGGGGGTGGGTGGTGGTGGCCAGGCAGAGGGCCTTTGGAAAGCTCTGGCCTGCCTGCCCCACCCCTCTCCTCCACTCCACCGGCTGTGGTGAGGATTAAGTGAGTAAATGTGTATGAAATGCTTAGAACAGTGCCTGAGGCATACTAAGTGTCTATGTGTTGTCGTTGTTGTTTTGTTATTATCATCTGATCCTTGCCCTAGCTGTGTTCATGAACAACATTCAAATCACCAAATTCAACAGCCTTTCTCAGTCCTTCCCCTACTTTCCTGCCTGCAGCATCTGGTCCTGCTGCCCAAGTCCACCTGAGGCTCTCTAGGCCCTGTCTTCAGGAGCCAGCCCTGCCCTCTCTGCCTGAATGACTTCTCCTTTCTCACCCCCAGCTCCCACCTTCAGATGTCTCTCTACTCTCCCTCCCCAGACTCTGCTCGCTCTCTCTCTCTCTCTCTCTCTCTTTCTCTCTCTCTCTCTCTCTCTCTCTCCCTCTCTCTCCCTCTCTCTCTCCCTCTCTCCTTCCTTCTTCTCGCATGGTTTCAAACAGGCCTCTGACCTTTGAGACTGCAGTCTTGAGCTCCAGCCCTTGTTCCTCTCTGGGTCTTCAGACCTTTAATTCCAAGACTTTGTTGGACAAATGGATGTTTCCTTAACATCCTTCCTAACACTTCCTAAACCCTCCTCCTCTTTATTCACCCCTACACCAGCGTGTCCTCCTGCTAGCTTAGTCCTATACAGGGAACAACCTAGTCCCCCATGCCCCACATCAATTTCCAAGTCCTGCAGAGTCTATCTTAGAGTTATCTCTCTTTTTTTTTTTTAAAGATTTTTATTGGGGAATTGGGGAGATGGGAACAGTGCTGGGGAATTGGGGGAAGGGGAACAGACAAGTTGCTGTCCTTGTCTTCTTCAAGTCTATTTGTGGAGGACGTTGCTTCACTGGCCCAAGTTGGCACCATCATTGCGCTCTTCCCGGGCGAGGCAGATCAGTCACCGGCTTCTGGATGGCCGCTCACGGCAGCTGCTGGCCGCTCACGCTGGCTGCTGGCTACACACGGTAGCCCATGGCAGCCCACTGCAGCAGGGGCAGCAGCCTACGCTGTCGCCGGTGACGCATGGCAGCCCAGCTCCAGGTTGAGCTGTTGTTCAGCATCTTAGCTGTGGAGGGCAGTGTCACTGGCCCTCATATGTGGGATCCAAACCGGGGCCCTCTGGCTCTTAACCAGCGTGCCACTTGGCCAGCCCTTAGAGTTATCTCTTGAGCCTGTCCCTTTTCTGTTCCTTCTGTAGCTACCGTAAGCTAGGCACTTGTCTTCCTCACCAATACTCCGTGGGTCCTTCCAGAGCTTAGTGGTTATAAGTGCAGGCTATTGAATTCTAATTCTACCACGTAGTAGCTGTTTGAACTAGAACAAGCTCTTTAACTTCTCTGTGCCTTAGTTTTATCTTTAAAATGGGACTACTAACAGGAGTGTGTGTGTGTGTGTGTGTGTGTGTGTGTGTGTGTGTGTGTGTGTGTGTGAAGATTAAATAGATAAAGTGAAGTGCCTGGTGGAAAATGTGATAGTTACATTTTAGGTCTAAACTATCCTCATCATCATCATCATCACCATCTCTCCAAATCATCCTATGCCCTGTTCCTTCCTCCCACAGTGCTTCTCTAATCACATAGCTCCCTCGCTCAAAAGTTTTCAAAACTCTTCATTACCTCTGGGAGATTTTTGCAGTTATGGTCCCAGTGTGTTTATTCCTTCCTGTGTCCATGCCCTTGGTGGCCCTTTTATATTGACTTTGGGCTTGATCACACTCATATTTTGGCTAATGGGGTAAGAGGAAAATTTGTGCTGCTAGCAGGGGCTTGAAGAGTGCTTTTGTTTTGATGCCTGCTTTTTAGCCTGGTCTGGTCCCCTGGATGATGAGAGACCACCTGGAACAGAGGCCCCAGTCTGTCCCATCTGAGGCCCCTAGACCAACAACTTGCCTACTGCCAGACATGGGAGTGAGGCTGTCTTAGACCATCCAGCCCCAGCCAGGTGCTAATCTGACTGCAGAGATCAGCCAAGCCAGCTCAGACCTGAACTGCCCAGCTGACCTATAGAATTATGGAAAATAACACACATTTGTTGTTATAAGCCACTAAATTTCAGGGTGGTTTGTTGCAAAACAAAAACTAACCAAAACATCCAGTAAGTCAAGGACCACCTCGTCATCCTGGCAGCTAAAGCTCTCACAATCAGCTCAGTGTACCTTTTGCTCTCATTCCCACTGCTTCCTTATCCCCCAAGCCTCAGTCAAAGGTGAACACTTGTGTTCCCAGGAATGCTGTACACTTTCTGTCTTCTAAGCCTTTGCTCAAGTTGAGCCCTCCTCTGGGAATGGTCTCCCCTTCCCTACTCCTTTCCACTCTCACCCCCTTCTGGGTCTTCTGTGCCTATTGAAATTCAATCCACCCTTTAAGACTTATTCAAGGATCATATTTTGTTGTTGTTGTTGAGTAAATTGAGAGTAATCTGTCTTTGAAACTCTTTACTTGATAATTGCCCAACTCATATTACTCTTTGTTGCAATTTGAAGGTCTTTCCCAAGGTGGGAGCTGGATTCTTGGTGTTCCAGGAGCACTGATGTGAGAGTTATACCCTTTTCAAATTTGTTTCATTTGAATGACCCAAGGCGCTGGTGTGTCTTTTTACTAACACTTGCTACACTCCTTTTGTAACAAAGGAGAATAGCCTGGGGGGCGGGGAGTTGTTAGCAACCAACAGTAATTTGCTAGAATTTAATATCATTGTTTCATTTTCATTCTATTTTTAACTCTTTTCCAATTTTATTGAGATATAATTAATTTACTGTATTTATTTTTAAGGTTACTTTCTATCTATGTCAAGTGATACTAGTTTCCATTTGTAGTAATAATTACAGTTTCCTTTTAAAATAAACATTTTTAGGTTAAAAAGTGAGTCAATTTAAAGGAAAAAAATAGGTAAACAATAGTATAGTGTGCTGGTAAACTGTCTGTCCAAGGAAAATAAGTCCTGATTTGTAGTGTATGCTGAGTTCCGTGGTGTAAATTCTCCCACTATGCTTATTTCTAATAACCCAGGTGACTCACGCCACTGAATATAGAGATGGGGAAGGGTCTGCAAGTGAACTCTCTGAGCCTGTGTAAGTGACGCCAGCTCACCCCTATCTGTGGCTCAGATATAGCACATATCAGGAAGGCAGTACGGCAATGGCTAAAGCTCGTGAAACCCTTTATTAAAGTCACTTTTTGTATAAATCTTAGTTTCTATAGCAAAGTGCAAGTGTCTTGAGGGCACTGATTGTTTTTTGTTCATCTTTGCAAGCCCTGCAGTGCCTGGAGAGGGGCTCATGGTGGGTACCTGTCACCAAGCTGAACCTTCTGGAAGAGGGACTGGGTGAACTGCTCTTCGGCTTAGGGTGACAGTGACTTGGAGTGACCTTGAGGTCCTGTCTGTTGGTAATTCAGTTTCAGGTAAGGTGTGGCCCCAGGTGGAGGACTCAGGATGATGGATGCAGTCTCACTCACATGTCAATGGGACTTCATATTTTGTTTCTACCTAAATATACTTTTTACTCAAGGGGTGTATCATAAGAACAAATATGAGAAGAATAAAGTAGAAAAGGAGAGATTTAAGACAGTGTATTAGTTTTCTAGGGCTACTACAACAAAGTACCACAAATTGGGTGGCTTAGCAACAGAAATTTATTGTCTTGCAGTTCTGGAGACTAGAAGCTCAAAATCAAGGTGTCAGCAGGGTTGGTTCCTTCTGAGGGCTGTGAGGGGAAGATCTGTTCTAGACCTCAGTCCTTGGCTTGTAGATGACCCTTATCTCCCTGTGTCTCTTTACATTGTCTTCCCTTTATGCATGTTTATGTCCAAATTTTCCCTCTTTATAAGGATATCAGTCATACTGGGTTAGTGTCCACCCTACTGATGTCATTTTTATTTTCCAATTCTTTCTGTAGTTTGCTTCCCCTGTGAAATTTTTATTTTATTTTATATATTTTTTAATTGGGAAATTGGGGAAGGGAACAGTGTTGGGAAATTGGGGAAGGGGAACCTTGTGTTTTCCCAGGACCCATCAGCTCCAAGTCAAGTTGTTGTCTTTCAGTCTTAGTTGTGAAAGGCACAAGCTCAGCTTTAAGTCCAGTCACCACTTTCAATCCAGTTGTGGGGAGGTGCAGCCCACCACCCCATGTGGGAATCAAACCGGCAACCTTGTTGTTAAGAGCAAGTGCTCTCACCAGCTGAGCCATCAGCAGCCCGTTGGCAGCTCACCTAGGGCGCAGTTCACTGGTCCATGTGGGAATTGAACCAGCGACCCTGTTGCTCAGAGCTCACATTCTAACCAACTACACCACCTGGCCGGCCCCTGATGTCATTTTATTACCTCTGTAAAATAATAAAAGAGATAATTTGATTACCTCTGTAAAAACTTTAAGGCGAAATAAGGTCACAGTTTGAGGTACCGGGAGTTAGGACTCCAACATACCTGTTTTAGGGGACACAATTCAACCTGCAACAGGCCTTGATATTGATTCAGGTAATTCTCAGATGGGAAGTGGTCCCCAACAGGGTCCTCAGTCTGTCCACAGGATAGTGTCCCTTGCACAAGTGCCCTGAGAATTTTTCCTTCTCAGCAAGGGGTAAACCGTCCAGGAAACAGCCAGGTAACAATTTTGTCATGGCACAAGAGGTATCCTATCTGGCAGGCAGTTTGCAAGGCTTTCAGTCATCAACAGGGTCTGTGTTCAAGCCCTGGCAAACATTTAAGCCTCTCTGTTCATAGGTGGAGGGTGTATAGCTACCAGCTCAGGTGACCAGGTTTGGACCAGGATCCTAAGGGGCCCAGGCCTCCGAAGATAATCTGGATCTCTTTGGGGGAGCATGTTTGGGACCAGCTGAGCGTCTTCACTGAGAAGCCTTAGTACAGCTTCCCTTTGCACAGCCCTATCTTTCTGAGCCCCTCCTTTGTTATTCTGAAACTGAAGATGGCAATGGATATTTTGTGAATGAGAGAGAAAATTTTGCCAATCGATTGTGTTTAATGAAATCCATAAACATTTACCGAGCACCTACTATGTGCTAGGTATTGTGGGAATATTTATTGAGCACTGCAGTAGGTTGCCAAACCAGCTGTGATTCTCTACCCATCCTTGTGTCCGTGTCCCTTGCAATGTGACTTTGCTGTTCCTGTCATCAGAAGATGGGGTCTATTTCCCCACCCTTAGATCTGGGCTGGATTTGTGATTTGGTTTAGTCAATAAACTATGGAAGTGATGTAGTGCCAGTTTAGAGCCTAGACCTTGAGAGACCTTGCCTGATTCCAGTCTTGCTCTTAGAACCCTGCAGCTCCAGGTGAGCCAGCCTGGACTAGCCTGCTGGTGGATGAGAGACACATGGCCAAGTAACCTCAGTTGACAGCTAGCCACCCCACAGAAGCAGAGGCCTCTGACTGCCTAGCCATTGACTCCAGATGCATGAGGAAGTTCAGCTGAGACTAGAAGAACTGCCCAGCTGAACCCAACCTAAAAATACTGACCCATAAAATTATGAACTAAATAGTTATTGCTTTAAGCCACTTATAAGTGTTTTATTATGCAGGAAAAAAAAAGTGCTGACTGATATAAGCACTTACTAAGTGCCAAGCTCTGGTCTATTTGACATCAGGCAGAGTCTTGGGAGAAAAGATTTATGTGGAGATGGCATAATAATGGGCATGATGCAGTAAGTGCTCTGGAGAAGCAAACACACTAGGAATAGAAGAAGTGGCATTTGAACTGGCGAGGGGTCTTGTCCATGTGGAACTGGAGGGTCCAAGATGAAATTCCTGAGAGAGGGGACTGAGTAAGGTAAGACATGAATGTGGGATACCCCAGGCTGGGCCCATCAGACAGTGGTATTTACTGGGCACTGTATTGGCTATCTCAGGTCTGCATATGGCCTAGCAGGGGAGAGACATCCATTTGTGGAAATCGACCAGAAATGTAAGGCTGGTTTTAAGTGAAACAGAAGTAGCAGGGTCTGCTTTGTCCAGAGTGATAAGGATCTTGGCTTGGGCATAACAGGACTCAATCCATTTGCTATTTCTTTTTTTTTTTTAGCTGAGCCATCCTGCCACCTGTTGGCAGCTCAGGGGCAGCTCAGCTCTGGCCGGGGATAGAACCAGTGACCCTGTTGCTCAGAGCACGCACTCTTGAGCAAGCTCCTAACCAACTGAGCCACTCGGCTGGCCCTCATGTGTCATTTCTATCTGGTACCTGATATATATAACCCTGGTGGCAGGGATACAGTGATGATGAAGCTGGGGGAAGGAGTCAGAAAACATGGCTGCTCAGGCATCCTCATGAATGGTGATAACCCCTTGAGAGCAGAGCCTGTGTCTGGTTCATTTTGATATGCCCCAAGACACAGGACCTCGCCTACAATAGGCATTCAGTTTTGAAAGACTGTCTCTGGAGATGTTTCTAATTCCCTTCCCTTTATTCCTACTCACCCATCGTATTAGTTTTCTAGGGCTGTTGTACCCGTTGCCACAAGATGGGTTGACTTAAAACAAGAGAATGTATCCCCTCACAGTTCTGGAAGCTAGAAGTCCGAAATCAAGCAAAGTCGGTTCCTTTTGGGGTGCTCTGAGGCAGAGTCCCTCCCTTGCCTCTCTCTAGCATGTGGTCCTTGCCCACAATCCTTGGGGTCCCTTGGCTGGTACATGCATCACTCCAGTCTCTGCTTCTATTGCCACATGGCATGTCCCCATGTATCTATTTGTCTCCTCCCTTCTCCTAAGAGCACCCTACTCCAGTATGATCTTATTTTATGTACAATGACCCTATTTCCAAATAAGATCACATTCTGAGGTACTGGGGGTTAGGACTTCAACATATCTTTTTGGGGGAGACAATTCAACCCAAAACATCCATGAAGACCCAGGGGAATGTGTATTCCTAATCTGACTACTCCAGTCCCCAGAGGCAGAATTAAATATTCTTTCTTCGGGGTTCCCACATATTTATAGACATTTCTGTTTATTAGACCATTTGACTGTTGATCTTCTTCACTGGTTGAGTCAGGGGCCTCATCCTTAAAGCCTGGTGAAGGCCTGTGAAGCTATTACCCTTCCTGGAGTTACTTTGCTGGGCGCTGCGCTAAACATTTCATGTATTAATCCTCACAATGACTGTGTGAAGTAGGTATTTATATCTTTTAATTTCTATTTTATAGAGGAGAACATTGTGATTTAGAGAAGTGAGGTAATTGAGTGTAGCCAGAATTGTTGTTTCTAAAAACCTGAACTGGACACTTGAAGGCATCACGTGAAAAGTTTCCTATTCCACATCTTCACGTGTCTGAAACTACCCTGATCTGGCTAATTTAACTCCATTCCCTTGAGAAAAACAAATCTGGAGGCTTAGTCCTTGGTTTGTCTCTACACCCCGCCCTCCCAAGCGTTTTCCCTCCACAAGCAGCACACAAAGCGGATCCACCCTGCGGACGAGAGCGCGCGGGCCGCCCTTCCGTGCGCGCCGCTCCCGGGCGCGGCTTGAGGACCCGCGCGCCGCATGATTGCGCGCGGCCAGGGCCCGCAGCCTGTTCCCGCCCCGGCGCCCGTCTTGGCACGGCGATTGGCTTGGAGGCCCAGCGCTCAAAACCCGGGCGCCGCGCGCCCCTCCCTGCCGGCTCCAATGTGCCGCTGTTGCATGGGGCGCCGCCGGCGGCTGAGGGAGCGTGACTGCGCGGCGCAGGGCGCTAGGAGGCATTGTCGCCGTAAGTGGAGCAGAAAGCGGCCTGGAACGGGGCCCCACGCTTCGTGCCCCGCAAAGTAAACGTAGTCTGAGGCTAAGCGCTGGAGGGGCTGGGGGAGAGAGGGAGAGAAGTGTCCCCGTTTCTGCAGCGTGCCCTCCCCTCCCCCAGGTCACCGGTGCAAAGAACAGCGGTGCACCTGCTGCGGCTTCTCCGGTGCCCAGGGTCCCGTCGCCGCGCGGGCTCTTGCTGCAGACTGCGGCTGGACCCGGGCTGGCATGGGGGAGTGGGCGCAGCAGTGCCAGGTAATAGGGAGCTCAGGGAAGCGGTCCCGAGCGGGCCTCCGTTCCCTGCGGAAGGCGCCCCTGCTGGAAGAAAGTGATGTGTATTTCGTCCCTGAAGCGACACTTGCGGGGTTTGCTTCCGCTCTGGGGAGCTGCACACGCCTGCCCCAGAGTGTACCTCTCGGCCTCCTGGCAGCGCGGTAGCCCCTGGCCCTTTGCGATCTCTGTGTGCTCCCCTCTGCCTGCTTTATTCTCTCCAGTCCCCGCCTGCCGGGAGAGCGGAGGGCCGGCGACGAGGAGCCATTGGCTGCGAGCGCCGGGGGGTGGGGTAGACGAGCGAGGCGGGCCCCTTGCGCCAGGCGCGGGGACCCTAGCCTGGCCACCACTCTCAGTCCTGAGAGGCTCAGCCCGAGGATGCTTAGATGCTCAGAGGGAACTACGCGCGGGCGCTGAGAGCCCCATGGCTCAAAAACAAGGCGCCAGCCCGTCCCGCTCACGCCCCAGCGGGCTCCTTTCCCTTGGGTGGGAAACTGGGTCAACTCTGTTCTGGCCTCGAGTGGGCCTTCGGGGCCACTTGGGTCTGATCCAGCTCGCCGGCTCTCACCTCCCCACTGGCTCCCGCGCTTGGCGTGGTCCCGAGGACCCGCTGGAACCAGCGGTGGAGGAGCTTGCACACATGGCTCAGGAGGCTCGAGTTGCCCTTCGGAGCAGCTGCCAGGCTCTAAAGTTCCCAAGTGACCACACCAGTAACTAAATATAGGAGCAGCTGGTGCTGACGGGGTGTCGCAGCAGCTCCTTTGCACAGATCTCGGGGCTCCAGATAAGGTAGAGTTCTAACTTGTGAGGGCGGGAGCCGTGGCAGGGGGCTGCTGTCAGACTTTTAAGCAAAAATCACCCCTCTCCCATCAACGTATCCAGCTGCAAACAGGTTATAGACAGAGCAGGGCCGTGTTGCCAGCTCTTACAAAGCAGGGCACCTTTTTTTTCCCTGGCATTCAGTTTATTATATCCTAACTTACTGTACCTGTTTAATCACCTCTTGGTATTGCCTTGTGTGGGAAATGCTTAACAGTTTGCAAAGACCTTTCTCAAAAGTGATGTATCAGTTACTTCTCAAAACAACTGGGTGAGGAAGGTGGTATATCCATTTTGCAAATGGGACTGCTCACAACACTGATAAGTTTCTAAAACTCTGATTGGATTAGGCTGCTCTCTTAAAAAAACTTGCCATAGTTCCCTACAAAGAAACAGAAGACAGACTTACAGCAGGGCCTCCAGCCCCTTCCCCCAGTAATCTGGGGACAGACTGGCTACCTGTCTCCCTCTTTCATCATTTTGGGTACCTCTGCTCAGCCCCTGTCTCTGTTCCATCCTCCCACCTATGCCATGTGCCTTCATGGCAGAGGGCCTGGTGTCATGACCCTACTAGCGTCTGGCTCATTCTGCCTCTTGTCACTGAGCCTCTCGTACCCGATGGGAAGCTCTTTGTAGACCATGCCCTGTCTCTTGTACCTTTACTCCTCCAGTGTAGCTGTTATGGGAGGTGCCTGGGAGATGTCTATTGGATTTAAACATTTCCTGGGACTGCGATGCACACTCTGAGAAAAGTGGAGTTGGGGCTATGTGGCGAGGGATGTGTTTTCTGGGACAGCAGCAGTGTGAGTATGAATTTGGATCCTGTGCCTAAGGGTCTCCAGGATTTGGAGCGCTTTTCCTAAAAGTTTGTAAGTCCATCCTGTAGTGCCTAGGACCAGCTGGGGTCAACAGAGCCATCGGATTGGGGTGCCCCAAGCCCAGGCCACTCCTATGTAGGCTAGTGGTTCCTGTTTCTCCCCTTTGGGACATGGTCTGACTTGCTGTTACCACTACCCCTGTTTTTGGGGGTTGACCAAATGCCTGAAAGAGCCCAGAACTTGTGCCTATGGTGCTGTCTTGGGGCCCTGTGGTTGGATTCTGGTTCCTGGAGGGCTGCCTTGCACGCTGATTGCTCCCACTGGCCAGCATGGTATTTCTTTCGTGGGACTGCATGAGGTTGGGCAGCCAGAATGGTGTTGACACACAGAGTTTGGTTGACTCAAATTGTTTATATAGACAGGAGCCCCACATTCCTAGGAGTGGCCCTGCCTAGGGGGATTTGCACTCAATCAAAAGTGGAGCCATGGCTCGCTCTCTGTCGCTTATATGTGACTCAGACAATTTTTCATTTTTCTCAAAAACAGTTTAAAATAAAAGAAAAGAAGAGCTGCTTTCTTTATTTTTCCTCCCTCTCCCCCACCTTCTTTCTCCCTGGGCTCCTGTTACATGCTAAATAAATTCTTGCTATTTTTTTGGTCAAAGAGGCCCAGTGTTAGATTGGGGCTCAAAGGAATAGTTAGTGAAGTTGGACAACTTTTAGGGACCCTTTTTGGGGACCCACTACAGACTTCCATCATCTCAAGTTTGTTCTTCCCTTAATTCTGGGGCCCTCTGACCCCGTCTTGGGTCCTATGCCACATGTGGCCCTGCCACCCTTGTGTCTCACAGTCCTGCCTTTGCCAAAGAGTGATAAGCCTTTGTGGTCTGACCTGGGAGAGGGATTGTCATCTGGACTTTATGAAGGAATTCTCGTTTGGTGGCAGGGGTAGTTTTAGGTAATGGGAGGGTGGTTTCCTAGCCAGTTAGCGAGGGTGATGATTTTAGGTAGCCGGAAACTCTTGGAGGTCTAGGGCACATCTGTGCTGTTCCCAGAGCATCCTCTGGAGAGTAAGGGGCCCTTCTTTTTATTTATTTATTTATTTATTTTTATTGTTAGTTTCAAGTGTACAGAACAATGCAATAGTTACCCTTTTCACCCTCACAAAGTAACAACCCCCCTCCCCCCATCTATTGCCCTCCCACCCCCGATATCATGCT
>NW_017731365.1:3035318-3045511 GCF_001890085.2 Hipposideros armiger | reverse complement strand
CAGTGTCACTGGCCCTCATATGTGGGATCCGAACCGGGGCCCTCTGGCATCCCAAGCCAGTTCTTAACCATCGCGCCACTCGGCCGGCCCAGGGGTGAGGTTTTTAATCTGACTAGTTTTCATCCATGAGCTCTATGACCTGAGACACCACCGCCCCCACCTGGTGGCAGCTAGTAGAATTGCAGGCATAGAGTCTGAAAGTAATCAGCCCAGACAATCCCACCAGGGTTAGCCCAGACCCTGGGCAGCTTGGAGATTTGCCTTCCCTTTCCACTCTGCTGTGAGGCTAGGATTGCCTCTGTGATGTTCCTTAGAAAGGTCTTCCTTATCAGAATCACAAGTCGGCTATTTCCTGTATTTCTTTCCTTTTTGTCCATTCTTAGGCCCTATATCTAGGAGATGCTCAGTACATGTTTGTGATTATTATGCTACATCTTGGAGATGGAGGAAGGAGGGAGCATGGTATGGCAGGAATACCTGGTTTAGGAATGACAAGACTTAGGTGTATTGTTTTTATCTATCCGATTTGCCTCCCCTCTTGGGTCCTCAGTATTTTCATTAGTAAAAGGGTTAGACTAAGTCATGAAGATTCCAGCAATACTTCTGTGACTCAGGCGTAGGGGGATGATCTCACAGGTAGCATGGTGAAGGTTTTGGTTCCAGTTTTCCTAGACCTCACTATTCCCTACTGTCCTACCCTGGCCCACTTTATGCACGTTGCCCACCTGGCACCGTTAGGCATTTGAATTTATGACCCTTCTCGTTTAGACAGAGCCTTAGATTTGTTGTAAGAGTCATTTGATTTGTATTTAGGTTTGAAACCCAAATTATGGCTGTTGATCATCATCACCACCATTAGGGGATACTAACAGGGCATGTGTTTTCAGTATGTGGTGTAAAGTGCAGGGGGGGGAAACACAGTATAGATCTGCTCCCTGCCCTGAGCTGCCCACAGGTCAACTGGGGAGACAAGTATGTATATTTTTAAAAGCTTATAAACAACCCAAGTGGCTTGTGCTAAGACATTAAGTGCTGTTGAAACTCCCAGGGAGGAGAGAACACGGGGGCCTGGGGCAGTCAGGGAAGACTTCCTGGAGGTGGAGAGATGAAAATTCTACTCATTCCTCAAAGATGAGTTAACTGAGTTGTTTGTTCAAAGTCACATGAGTATGAAACTAGGATTGGATGCTGGCGTCATGTCTGGATGTGTATTGTCTTATTCACTCAACTAGCATTTATCGAGTACCCGCGTGTCCTGGGCTCTGGGCTAGAAAGGCATATATATTTTGTTCAATCCTTGTATGAACTCAGCGAGGTAGGTATTACTCGATTGCCTACTCAGATAAAGAAACTGGGGCTCAGAGGAGTTAAGACACTTTTTCAAAGCTTCTCAACTAATAAATGGCAGACTTAGGCATTGGACCTGTCTTCAAAAAATGGTCTTTTCTCACTGTACCATGTGTCTCACACCTTCAGCATTAGCCTCCTTGGTGAGATGCATATATACTGAACTCGCTACTTGCTCTCCCTTATGCAGATAGGTGGACTTGGCTGGCCCCTGGCTCAGCCTTGCCTGCCCTGCCTGTCCAGCTGAGCACATGGGGACTTTTGTTCTTTGTTAGCTGCTCTGAGCACTACCCTCATCCACCGTCCCCCCCCCCTCCTTTTCTCTGCCCTTTATAGTCTGCCTTTGACCCTCAGAGTGAGTCCATTAGAGCTCCTTGAGCTGTGTGAGAAGCTGGGATTGGGGCCTGGGGGCAAAGAAGGGCATTGACATTGCTCTCAACTTCAGTCTTTCCGTGGGGTGCTGCCGCTAGTGGTGTGGGTGACTTCTAAAGAAGTGAGCACTGAACGTGGAGCTGGGTTGAGCTGCTGATTGCCACTTCCCTACTTTGACCTTGGCCAGGTCATTTAGCCCCTCTCCATGCTTCAGTTTCCTTCTCTGTAATAAATAGGGAGTTGGCAACATTTCTTGAGTCTCTTATGTCTTTAACACCTTATAAATTTTATTGTGTGCTTCACCCTTCTTTAATCCTAGTCTCCCCTAGTGTTCCAATGTCCCTTCTCTCATTTCCCTACCCTACCCTCCTTTTCCCCTCAGGGTTTTACAGATCAATTCAGCATCAGGCTGATAATCAGGTCTGAGGCTAAAATCTCTCCATATTGATACACGGGAAGGGAACTCTTAAGAGCTCACTTACCCGCCAGACTGTGAGCTCTGACCAAACAGAGCTGCATTTCATTTGCCTTGGTGTCCCCACTTCTTGGTACACAGGAGGAACCTGGCAGAAGTGGGTGGGGTGAACAGGGAGCTGTCAGGGTTGTCCTGGGGACTGTGGACAGGGCACTGGCTCAGAGACTGGGATGGAGGGACAGCTCTCTCTCCCCTGCAGGTGGCTAGGCCCCGCCTCCTCCTCGAGGCTCCGCCTGTTACGTGAGTCATGGCCAGTGCACACCTGAGTTCTCACAGGTGCCTGGCCACTGGTTCAGGCCCTGGCCCTGTGTCTGGTGAGGTCGCACGTGCCGCTCCTCCCAGGAGACTGGTAGGGCTGGGCGGCCCCCACCCTCTAATGGGCAGATCAGCTGTTCTGAAGGCCAAGCTGGATGTGGCCTGGGCTCTGGGCCCCTCAGGGAGAGGTGAGTGGCCTTGGGCCCTCCCTGCAGGCTTCCAGCAGCCTGGGTTTCGGGGAGGGTGGATTCAGGGGTGGGTCCCTGACCGGTGGGCGGGCACTTCACAGCCCTGTGTCTTCCTTAGGCACAGGCCCCCTTGTGAGCAGCAGACCAGCCTGGTGGCTGGCAGCAGGACAGCCGTGTCTGCATGCTGAGGAAGATGGGTGAGGCGGTGGCCAGAGTTGCGAGGAAGGTCAACGAGACGGTGGAGAGCGGCTCTGACACCCTGGGTGAGTGAGGGCATGGCCTCCCATCTGCAGGGCATCCTGGAGGTGGTTTGTGAAATCACTTTGGAAATGAAATGGAAAGAGAAGTTGAAAGAGATAATATCAGTGTGTGAGCAGTGTTTCATAGAACTTTCATTGTAGTTGTGTTTAGTTTGTGTGTTTACTGGGTCCCAGCGTACGACGTACTACGGGTCACAGTCAGAGAGATTTGGAAAAACACCGAGTGATGGGTTTCACCTGCCGGGAGCCTGTCTGCCTGCTGGCTGATGACTCCGACCAAGTGACAATAGCTGGCACTGCCGAGCCGTCCCATGTCTTAGGCCCTGTGCTGGTGCATGAGTGTTGTCTTACGGAATCTTCACAATCTCCTTGTGATAGATGATCTCTTCCAGGCATGACGAGCTATAGTCTTTGGATGAGGAGGAGATGAAGAGTTGAAGGCAAAATGGGCTTTTTCTAGGTCACCCAGCCGGGAAGCCCCTTTTCACTCTACTGTTTTACTTGAATTGTATCCTGTATATTTTTTGCTTTGAATTGGTCATAGCATAGATAAATATCTGATGAATTGACTATCTTGTCATGTGCAAGGATTAACAGGGGATACAGTGCAATTGTGTGTGTGTCTGTGTGAGTGTGTGTCTGACTGGATTGTAATGTAAGTGGCCCCCTAGAGCCACAAGCATGTTGTGGGAACCCCAGGGAGGGGAGCACCGTCCTGCCTTGGGGGTGATTGTGCAGTTGGACAGAGTGGGATTTGAGTTGGGCCTTTGCACATGGAGAGGAATTTTACAGGCCAGTAGGGATGTGTGGACCTACATGTGCCTGTGCCTGACTGTCTCACAAAGTATTAATAGCATTTACGTGGAGGCTACTGCTTGAGCAAAGGCCCAAAGACTGGCAATGTAGAGTGTTTTTGTGAGTAGGTGTTGGTCAGGGTGTGTCTGGAATGTAGGCTGCAAGGGCAGGGGGCGGTGGCCCGGGAAGAGAGGCACACTCAGCCTTCAAGAAGATCTTGGTCAGCACTTCTTCCAGGAAGCCCTCAGTCCTACCCTGTCCATCCCTTGCTCCTCGCCTCCTCCACAGTACCCAATCAGTGTCCCTAGAGGGCAGGGATCCTGTGGCCTTTTGCCCCCCACCCTCTAAGCCAGCACAGTGTCAGGCAAGCAACTGGAGCTGTTTGCTGAACTGAGCTAAGGAAAGAGGACCATCTCCTCTATCAGCAAACAAACTTGAAGATTGTCGTTGGTTTTGGAGGGAAGTCTCTGGGGGGAGCCTTTACTCTGGTGAGTAAAGGGATTCTGGAACCCAGTGCTAGTCACGAATATTGTTGTACTCACCCCAGCTCAAGGCTCTTCACCACAAATACGTGGTTGAGAGCCAGGCTTTGGGTCACACAGGCCTGGATTTGAATCCCCACTCTGCCACCTATAAGCCTGCTACCTAAGCAGGTTGCTTAACCTCTCTGAGCCTCGATTTCTTCATCTATAAAGCGGGGATGTAATTGTGCCCCCCTCTTCAGGGCGGTTAGGAGTAATTATAATGTCTGTAAGGTGCTTGGCATGTAGGTAGCTCAATTAATGGCAGCTATTATTTTTCATTTCTTTCTCATCCCCAAGGGCTGGAGGTGGGGGCCTAAGCCCCCCTCCTCCATCATAAACACACATCTAGGCCTCAGCCAGCCAGGTCTTGGCTGGGTATCTTCCATTGCCTTCGAATGGGGAGCTCAGTGCAAATTGATAAATTTCAGCAATGAATAACCTACCCCAACTTTAAAATGGCACTGGGGAGAGGGACGCATATGCAGCTCGGACTCATCCAGATGTGTGAAGGGGGCAAGGTGGAGGAGCAGCAGTGGAATCCTGACTTCCTGGGGAGGTGCTGTTTGAGAGAGGATTCGTGGAGGCAGCTGTGAGGAGGCAGGTGTTCCCAGCAGGGATACGGCTACACCTTAGCTGGAGGAGGGGCCACTGCAGAGCTGCTGCTGTGGCCTGGGGGAGGTGATGAGAGAGGGCACCCAGCAGGTGGAGAGCCCGGAGGTCTTGTTGAATCTAGGAGTCTAGACTTCAATGTCTACGGACCAGAGATTGCAAACTCAGTTAGTTGCTGTCCACAGGCCAGGTGGGGGTTTCTGTGAACTGAAGACTCGATGCCCTGCCTGGGGTCAAGTGTGCAGGATGGCTATGGTAGGGCAGGCTGTGACCAGCTCCTCTGCACTGCCCGGGGGCCATGCCCACTGAAGAACCCAAGCCAAGCCTCGGCCAGACCACCGCAGCACCCGCGATTGGAACTCTGCCTGTCTGGCACTAGAGCCTAGGCCCTGTCCCCACCATGCTGTTCTGGGGTTCAGGGCAGATGGTTGGTGATTGCCAGGGTCGTGAGCACAGTGAAGCGCTAGTCAGCTTGGGAGAGGAGTTAAACCCTTTAGCCGTGGCAGTCCTGGCCAAAAGCTTGAGCCTCATGTGTCATGTGGAGGTGACGGGGTCTTTAAAGTTAGGGTTGGATGATAGGGGGCCTTTTCAGTGCAAAATATCAGACTAGGCCACCTTGGGTGCCTGCAGTCTTAACCCTCATCAGAACCCTACAATCTAAGGGGTCTGGGGCTTAAATCTTCAGCACATATTGAGCACCTGCTGTGTGCAAGGTGCTAGGGTACTCTCGGGGAGATGTGCAGTAGAGTCCTGGACCTAAGACTAAGCCACCACTGCGAGACAGAGAGCAGTGAGTGACACACGGCTCTGTGCCCAGCCATGTCGGACAGACCACAAGTGGTCGTACTTTAGAGGTGGGAGATGTTGCTGAGTGTTGTAATCCAGGAGAGCTTTCTGGAGGAGGTGGGAATTGAAGAGGGTCTTGAAAGATGGGCGAAGTGATCCAATACGATTCTCATGTAAACTAGCAAACAATCTGAAGCAGCCTAAACGACCAGCACCAGAAAAATGCTTCAATAAGTTTTGTTACAGCTATACAGTGCAATTTATGTTACTGTTAATAGTGGTGCATAAAATTCTATCACATGCTGATGAAGACCGGCAAATCCCCACATATAATATGAATTGGGGAAAAACAAACAAACAAACAAACAAAAGATTCCAAACTCTATATATTGTAAAATGCCAGTTATGTTAAACATATATATGTACATAGGAAAACACTGGAAGGAAATAAACACAATGCAAATGTTAGAAATGTTAGAAAATACTGTTCTGCATTTTGTGAATGTTCTGCGTTGAACATATAACCCTTATAAGAGAAGAAGAATAAGTGTTAGGGAAAGGACTACCTGCCACTACAGAAGGTGGAAGTAAAGCACTTCCTAATAGACAATAGTGACAGGGGGTGCCTGCTGAGTCGCGCGTTGGTTAAGAGTTGGCTTGGGGCACCAGTTCTGAGCAGCAGGGCCCCAGTTCGGATCCCACATGAGGGCCAGTGATGCTGTGCCCTCTACAGCTAAGATGGTGAACAACAGCTCGACCTGGAGCTGGGCTACCGTGAGTAGCCAGTGACAGCTTAGGCTGCAGTGGGGCTGTCCAGCAGCTGGTGTGAGCTTTTGTGAGCTGCCATGAGCGGCTGTCCAATGGCCGGCGAGTGACTGCCTCACCCGGGAAGAGCGCAATGATAATACCAACGTGGGCCAGTGAAGCGACGTCCTCCACAACTAGACTGAAGAACAGAAGGACAGCAACTTATCTGCTCCCCTTCCCCAGTTTCCCAACGCTGTTCCCCTCCCCCAATTCCCCAATAAAATCTTAAAAAAAAAATAGTAACAGGGGTAGCACCTTCTCTAAGCCTCTGGTCCTGGGAGTGGAACGGGCTCCCCTCCGTACCTCTCTGTGCACAGGCCCTGGGGCGCAGGCCCAGTGGGATGGCTGTGGAGCGGCCGCAGGTGTCTCACTGCACAGTGGGAGATCCTGTAGAGACTAGGCTGGGAAGATCTCAGTTACAGCCTGGCTCTCACCTTACTCAGGCAGGTAACCCTGGTACGCATCACTCACGCTCCCCCAGGCACTCGTGGGTGTGCCTCCCCAGCCAGACTTGCTTCTCCTGCAACCTGAGCTTTGGATCCCAGCCCTTGTCACCACACTCCAGGCCTCTTCACCTCCCCCTTCCCCAGAAGCGGGCTCCTTGCCACCTGGCCCCTGGTCTGCTCTTCAGCTTGAGTGGAAGCCGCATTCCTCGAGCCCCTCACCCCTCCTGAGCATCATCTTGACTCTTTCAGCAAGCTGGCAAAGAGTGGGGGACCCTGCACCTCCCCTGAACCTGGCTGTCCTCTCTGTCCACCCCTTGTCGCCCCAGGTTAGCCTTTTTTCTTTGTAAAGGCCTCATGCCCATCTGGGCTTCCCTGGGTCCCTCCTACCCCGGAGGGGCCTCTGCTGACCTCGCCCTTCCCTCCCTGGCCTTGGACACCAGCATGTCCAGCCAATGGACTGTCGGGCCAGGCCACTCTGCACCCCACTCCTCTCCAAGGGAGAGGCTTCAGGTCTGCTGTGTGCTTTGGGGGTGACTTTTTTTTTTTTTTTTTTTAGCTGAGCCATCCCGCCACCTGTTGGCAGCTCACGGCTGCTCAGCTCGGGCTGACTCGAACCACTGTTGCTCAGAGCTCAAACTCTTGAGCGAGCTCTTAACCAACTGAGCCACTCAGCCGGCCCTAGGGGGGGTGACTTTAAAAAACAATCATTACTGCAGACGGGCAGGATTTGGAAAGGCCTTTGAGAGTTCGGGAAGGGAGGGCACAGCCAGCTGGGATAGAGGCTAGGTGTGTGCAGCACCTAGCCCTGCCTTTCCCTGTGCACCCTTCTACCCCACTGCGGGGTGGGGAAAGAGACCTGAGCAACTTGAAGCTCCCTCCTCCCACGCTTACACTTGCCTCTCCTTTCACACCTTTTTCGAACCATAGTTGCTCTACCCTGTTCCTTGAAAAGAAAGAAAATAATCAGAGGCCAACATGTGCCTGGTCATTTAATATGTCTTAGGTAGTAGCAAGAAGGTGGGGACAGCCCCCCCATGGAGCTAATGTCCCTGTCAGTCCCTCATCTCTTGCACGGCATCCTAAAGGGTGGTCGTGTGTAGCCAGCATCAGGGTCATGGGATACTGGTTAAAGATGCATATCCGTGGGCTCTACTCTGGAGCTTTGAAAATAGAATCTCTGAGGGTGGGGCTCGGTGATCTGCATTTTAAAAATGTATTGATTTTTATACTTTAAATTCATTTTTATTTATTTTCAATTACAGTTGACATTCAATATTATTTTATATTAGTTTCAGCTGTACAGCACAGTGGTTAGACATTTATATAATTTATGCAGTGATTTCCCTGATAAGTCTAGTACCCACCTGGCACCATACACAATTATTACAATATTATTGACTCTATTCCCTATGCTGTACTTTACATCCCCATGACTGTTTTGTAACTACCGATTTGTCCTTCTTACTCCTTTCATCTTTTCATCCAGCTCCCCAACCCTGCTCCCATCTGGCAACCATCAGTTTGTTCTCTGTATCTGAGTCTGTTTCTGTGTTTGTTCATTCATACTGTTCTTCAGATTCCACAAGCCCCCCAGGTGATCCATTTGTTTTGTTTTTTAAATAATGTTTTTATTTTAAGAGCAGTATTAGATTTATAGAAAAATTGTGTAGATAGTACTGAGAATTGCCATATGCCCCACATCCAGTTTTCCTTCTTATTAACATTTTACATTAGTCGGGCATATCTTTTGTAATTAATGAGCCAATAATGATACATTATTATTAACTAAAGTCCACATTTTATTCAAGTTTCTGTAGTATTGAACTAATGGCCTTTTTTTGGTTAAGGATTCTATCCAGATTTTTCACATTACATTTAGTTGTCATGTCTCCTTAGACTTCTCTTAACTGTGATAGTTTCTCAGACTGTCCTTGTTTTTAATGACCTATCTTGACAGTTTTAAGGGGTACTGGTCAGTTATTTTATAAACTGTCCCTCAACTGGGATATGTTATTTATTTTGTCAACCTATAATTTACATAAATGAAATTTATCATTTTTAGTATACAATTCTATGAGTTTTGATAAATTCATACAACTATATAATCACCACCACCACGAGGTCCAGAACCTTTCTCATCAGCCCCCCAAATTCCCTTGTGCCCTTTGCAGGCAAACCTCTTCCGAATCCCAGTACCTGGGAACCACTGATCTCTTTTCCATCCCTACGGTTTTGCCTTTTTTAGAATATTAAGCAAGTGGAATCATACAGTATGTAACCTCTTGAGCCTGGTTTCTTTCACCTTAGCTTAAGATATTTGAGATTCATCCATGTTTTATTATTTTTTGTTACTACATAGTATTACATTGTGTGGATGTACCATGATTTGTTTATCCATTCATCTGTTGAAGGACCCTTGGATTCTTTCCAATTTTTTAAGATGATAAAGCCTATAAACATCCACATATAGGTTTTTGCATGGGTCCAAGTTTTCATTTCTCTTGGGCAAATACCCAGGAGTGGGATTGCAGGGTTGTATATATTTAGTGTATGTTTAACTGGGTAAGAAACTGCCACACTCTTCCAAAGTGGCTGAGAGTTCCCATTCCACCACAGCCTTGTCAGCACTCCGTATGGTTTTTAATTTTATGCGTTCTTATAGGTGTGTAATTGTATCTCATTGTGTTTTTAATTTGCAGCTGTATGATGATTAATGATGCTAAGCATCTTCTCATGTGCTTATTTGCCATTCACATATCTTCCTTGATTAAATGTCTATTGGCATGTTTTGAACATTAAAAAAAAATGGGTTGTTGGTTTTCTTATTAAGTTTTGATGGTTTTTTATACATTCTGGATGCACGTCCTTCATCAGATATGTGTTGTGCTAGTATTTTTTCCAGCTTGTGACTTGCTTTTTCATTCTTTAAACAGTGACTTTTGAGGAACAGATATTTTTTTATTTTGGTGGAGTCCAATTTATCATTTTTTCTCTTATGGATGGTGCTTTTGGTGTTGTATGTATGAAATCTTTGCCTAAGCCAAGGTTGCAAAGATTTCCTCCTGTCAGAGTCATTTGGGGGGATTGGTTAAGCATACAGATTCATGGACCCCACTCTAGAGCTTTAAAAGTGGAATCTTAGAGGGTGGGCCTGATGACTTGCATGTTAGCACAACCCTGTATGATTCTTCCCTGCCATGAATTCTGAGAATCACTTGTTTACCACTATTTAAAATTTGGAACTCCCTTCTTTTGGTAGCTTCCCTGGGCTGGGCAGGGAAGGGCATTGCCTGGGCAGGCCTCTGGGTGTGTGTGTGTGTGTGTGTGTG
>NW_017731365.1:3017683-3035281 GCF_001890085.2 Hipposideros armiger | reverse complement strand
GTGTGTGTGTGTGTGTGTGTGTGTGTGTGTGTGTGTGTGTGTGAGAGAGAGAGAGAGAGAGAGAGAGAGAGAGAGAGAGATTTATAGAAAATGCATATGAACATGAATATTGATCTATCCCCAGGGAACTGAGCAGCAACTAGGCTAGGAACTGTGAGATAATCAGGAGGGGAGACCAAGGCTATTGAGAGAAGGGACATGCTGCCTCCTTTCCTCCTTCTCCTCCCTCCCAGGCTCACTCACTTGGGCCAAGTACCTTCCTTCTGCTGTACTCACCAGCAGATGGCGCCCTGTCACAGGCTGACTGGAGACAGGAAGCTGAGGCCAGGACTTGATTAGGCTGTCGCTGGGTGAGTGCCCACCCAGGTCCTGACAAGGGCTTTCCTTCGCTGCCCAGCTCACGTCCTGTATTTACATTCCTGGCTGGCCCCTGCAGGGATCTGATTTTGCAGTCTCTTTCTTGAGTAGGATGCTCAGGAAGCGATTACTATATACTCACCAAAGCTGAATGATACCTTCCTTTTGGTCAAGCACTGCTGCTAGCTCCTTTTTCAACACACACACACATTGAACATCTATGGTTTGTGACCCACCTGGAGGACCCAAGTGACCAGGGAAGCCCAGTCTGAAGGGGGAGGTAAACACACACACACACACACACGTACTCTCACCCCCTTCTCCAAGGGAGGTGGGCAGCCGGGGCTGTGGTGGAAGCAGCTCTTTTAGCCTGATGTGATAGTGGTCTTGGCCCTCAGAGGGGCTTTTAGACCTGCAGTTCCTGGCCCAGAGCCCAGGACCCTGGTGCTAGTGGGGGAAAGAGGCGTGTGCTTTGCTGCCATGTCTCCTGGCTGAGGAGTCCTGAAGGTCAGCCAGGCACAGTCCGGCTCTGCAGGCGCAGAGGAGGGAATGTGCTCTCATGGGGCAGCCACCAGCCTGGCCAGGGCTGCCAGTCTGTTCACCACGAGAGCTGGGGACCAAAGATCTGCCATCCTCGGCTCCTTGCCTCTGAACTGGGGAGGCAGGCTGGGAGTTTGCTAGCAGGGGAAGGGGACAGGGCACCCGATACAGAGCCCTCTACCTCTCCCCCAGCTGCTTTCTGCACAGGATGATGTGATGGGGGTGACTAGAAGCCTCTGCTTAAAACTCTGTTCCTAGATGTGGTCTCTCTGAATTGGGGGGCCCTCATCTCTAGCAATTCTAGCGCTAGCCTGTATAACCCCAACAGAGCCCCAGTACTATACCTCTAGTTCCACAAGACACTGTGCCAGGGATGCAGGGACCAGAGGTCAAGAGGACAGGGTGGGAAGAGGCCTGGCTTCTCACTGTAAACAGGCTTTGTGCACTACTTACATGTAATACCTATTATTATTATTTTTTAATTAAATGTTCATATTTTAAAAAGTATTTCTCTAAGGCAAATACCCAGGCTGGAGCCATAGAACAAATTTCCTCTCTCCACCCTAAGAGCTGCCTTCCAATACTGACTGAGCTGTTCTCTCCTTCCATAGCCCCTCTGTACCTGAGGTTTAGGGTCCAGACAGTCCCCCACAAAGCTCCATGCTGACCTGGACACAAAGAGGCAATGCCATACCATAGCATGGTGTGAAAGGTTTGCGGAAGTCCTCACCAAGCCCCCTCCTCATCTGCCTGAACAGTGGGCTCTGTCCCACCTACCTGGACAAAGCCCTTTGTTTCCACCTTTCTGGGGCCAGTTCAGAAGCAGCTCAAACTCCACAGGAGCCCTGGGCAGGGCTGGCACAGGCTTGCCCAGGCTGTGCCTTTCTGCACCACAGGCTGCCAGTGCTGCGGCAGCCAGAGCCAGTGAAACCCTCTGGCTCTCTGAAAGCTCTATTGGTTTCCTTTCCATACTGGTTATTTGCCTCTGAATGTACCCTCACATCCCACCGCCCACCAGAGTCTCACCTCGACCCCCTTCTTTGGGCCTACACATCCTGCAGATGTAAGACCTCCTGACCCCTCACTGCTTATCTCTGCCACCCAGCCAGTGCCCACAGTCTGCTTTCTCCAGAACCCAAGGGCCAGAAAACGTTCATGTCCAGAGACACCCAGGAGAGTGGGCTGGCCCTCCTGGCACCCTGGTTTGACATATGAGGAGGCTAAGCCACAGAGGCGCAAGGTGACTGCCAAGGTCATCCAGTAAGGTCTGAACTGAGCCGAGGCTCAAGCCCAGCCCTCCTGACTCCAGGCGAGGCTTCCTACCACTACCCCACAGTCTTCTGACAGTGGATCCACGGGCGCCCTGGGCATCGGCCATTTGCCAGCTTTCCTTGCCTCCCCACCACTGCCCCAAGCAGCCAGCACCCAGGCTGCTTTTCCCGGAGGATGCCCACAGCTGGGTATATCCTTAGAGAATCACGTGCACACGTGCACCAGGGATGCACAGGGGAATGTCCGTGTAGTGCTGCTTGCGATGGCCCCGAATGTCCACGAGCAATGGCACGGACCATTGTGGATAGTTTGCGGGGGTCTTGAGGCTTTTTTCAGGACTGTTTATAGCAGTGGTGGGAGACTGTCTGTTGGGGGTCCCTGAATCCCCTTCTAGAACTTTGGAAGCACCAATGGCCATGAGCCCTACCTGCCCCCATTCCAACCCTGCTGTGGACCTCAGACTTCTGGAGGGAGGGAGACTAAGAGTGGGGGTCAGTGTGGGGCGGCTTCCAGCACAGCCCGCCTGTGCCTTGGCTGCTCATTCACTGCAGTGCTGCCTGACACACCGCTGGTGATCAGAATGTGCCTGCTGGATGGGTGGACGAGTTCCCTCATCCAGCCGGTACAGTCACTCAGCCTTCTCTCCTTAGCTCTCCCTGCATGTCATTCTCCTGTGGAAGCTGCTCCAGCTCTGAGAACTGGTCCAATCCTGAGGGGTCTCCAGGGAAGCCAGTGGGGAGGTGGAGTTCCCTGCACAGCGAGGAGACTGAGACCTAGATGACACAGTGACTAGGGGAGATGACGCAAGTCCTGGATCAGGCCACTGGGTGGCAAGCTGATAACATGGGTTGTAAAGTACTGGTAGAATATAAAACACACTAAATATGGATGAGTTCTGCTTCTAATGTCTTGAATTGTATACACAGTGGGTACTGATTTAGCGTTGTGCTAAGGGGATTGCATAGATGAGGTGGCGTTTTGGCTGACCCTTTAAGGGTGGAGCAGGTTTAGGGGTGTAGGTGTGGAACAGGAGTGAGGGGAAGGTATTCTAGGCGAGGTGTCTGAGCAAAGGCTTGACAGCATGCAAACAGGCTCTTGTGACAGGACTAGTAAGGCTGTGACTCAGAAGAGTAAAGGGAGCTGAGGCGGGAGGCGGAGGTTGGCTTCAGATCTCAAGGGCCTCGAGTGTCACCTTAAGTAGTTTCTACAGTGAAGTCCTATCTTACATTGAGGTTAGGTTCTAAAGCGAGTCTGAAGAGTGAAAATTACCTGGAGTCAAAATGACTCATGAGTGGTCATGAGCTCACATTTATTTAATACCCACTTTGTGCTAAGCTGCTTCAATTGCTTTGCCTACGTCTCAGTCAGTCCTCACCACAACCCTATGATTTAATCATCATTCAGCCTATGAGGTAGCTGCTGTTGTTATCACCACTTTCCAGAGGAGGAAACTGAGGCATAGAGAGGCTGAACAACTTCTACAGACGAGGGAATTTGAATCCAGGCACTGCGGCTGCAGAGTCCACGTTCTTACCCTCGTGTTAACGGACAGCATGGGATAGAATCTTTTGATGGTGGGGGTCCAGGTGAATTCGCTGGCTTGTGGACAGCAAACCCATGTAGGGAAACATGTACCTTCAAACACCAGTGTCACACATGTTCAGTAGGTTCAATGAGAGCCTGAGCTGCCTCTGCTGAACTTGATCTGGGCAGCAGTGGGGTGTCCCTGGCAGCAGTGGGGTGTCCCTGGCAGTATCTGAGCAGAGAGAGACGTGAGCCAGGCAGGGTTTAGGAGGATCACCACTGGGCACAGGATGGAGGTGAGACCAGCAGAAGGGAAACCAGGGAAGAGGCACCTTCCATGTGTCAGGCCTATGTTGGTGTGGCTTTGTTCTGAGTGGGGTTCGTGGGAGGAGACACGCGAGGGAGGAGAAGCTGTGAGTGGGGGTGGCAGCTGATTTGTGGTGGGGGCATACAGTTTGGAACCTGGTCATGATGTAACAGAAATAGGGACATCTGGGCCTTTTAGGGTGGATAAGGGGATTCTGAAGAGTTGGGGTCCCCCAAGAAGACCCCTGCAGAAGTACACAGCAGAGACTCTGGAAACATCAGCATAGTCAGTTGGAAATGGAGGTTTCTGCAGAAGTGCTGTGAAGTCTGCCTGACTCCACTCCCACCCTTATTCTGGGGTCCCTGACTGTCCCAGGACATTGTTCGCCCCTCCCTCCGCCACAGACCCCAGGCTGTCTGGCTATGTGTCCCCGGCACTTAAAATAAAACAACATTGTTTTGAAGGTGAAGAGAAACATTCTTTGAAATCATTTGCATTATTATGCAGCTTCGAAAGTGTTGTCAGAAGAATGAAAACGTTGTGGCTCAGAGAGATAACCAAGTCGATAATTTTGTGGCATCAAAAGCTTGTGTTGCTCAAGTATGACAGTGTTAGCCTTAGGGAGGTGATTGGCGAGGCCGAGGCATTTATTAAAATCAAATACTTCCAGAAACACAACATGGCTCTGGCTGATGAGGCAGCCGGGGACACAGGTACATGACACAGGTTCCCGGCCAAGGCAGTCATTCTGGAATGGAGCCCCTGGCAAACCCTGGGCTGTAAGTGTGGTGACGAAGACTGAAACGAGTGATCTCCTGTAGAGGTTAGGAAATTGCAGCTTATTCTGAAACAGGTGCTGCAGAAGGACAGTATTTTCTAGATGAGGTTGAGTTTAAGAGCCTTTTAATTGGCACCTGCCCCATCTTGGTTGATTGTGTTTTGCTAAGATGCATATTTTCATCATGCACCAATTCATCCCCAGGATTCCTTATCCTATCAAGCTCATTTCAGCAAATGTGTATTCACTGTGTGTTGTGTCTGTGTAACGCTCTGCAGAGGAGGAGGTGAGAGAAGAAAGAGGGAGCCAATTATTGAGCTCTGGCAGGTGTCCCATTAGGCTGTGCATGTGCTGATATTTCTGCCTGGATGATCCGTTGGTGACAGATCGGTCCATGCCTGGCTCCTTCTCATTATTCTTGTCTCAGTTAAAGGTTGCTTCCTCCCAGAAGCCGCCCCCCACCGACCACCCTAGTAAGGGTTGTCCCTGCCCCTGCCTCAGTTACCTGCTGTCTCATCACATCACTTTATCTTCTTGAGAAAGTTTCACTATTTGACTTTCTCTCGAATATTTGTCTCTGTGGTCACCACTGCTCTCCCCACACTAGAGTGGAAGCTCCTTGAGGTCAGGGACTCTGTCTTGCTTACCACTGTGTCCTCAGACAGCGCTGGCATATACTGGGTACTCGGGAAATATTTGTCAAAGGAATGATTGCATCTGATTTTCT
Organism: Hipposideros armiger; assembly: GCF_001890085.2. Taxonomy (NCBI): domain Eukaryota; kingdom Metazoa; phylum Chordata; class Mammalia; order Chiroptera; family Hipposideridae; genus Hipposideros; species Hipposideros armiger. The sequence goes on along the minus strand of NW_017731365.1, from coordinate 3,029,776 downwards.
CAACAGCTCTGGACAGATGGCATCTTCACATCACTCATAGAAGGAGAAACTTCTATGAGGCTCCGGGAGCTGCAGTGGTTTGCCTGGATTCTCGCAGCCAGCAAATCTCGTGGGGGACTTTGAATCTGAGTCTGTTGGCCACCCGTGCCCTCTAAAACATGCCACCCCCTCAGTGGGACTGAATCCCTGCCCTCAAGGAGCTCCCTGCCCAGCCAGGAAGAGTGACACAAACATATTATTAACTCTCACATAAGACACACAATAGGCGCCTGACAGAAGGCAGCAGACACGTGATGGGGGCTCAAGGGCAGGAGCAGTTACATCAGTTGAGGACCTGAGCAAAGGTTTTGTGGAGAGGCGGCCCCAAAATAAGACCTTGTGATGTGGTGTTGATGGGAGAGAAGGTTTTTCAGACTAAGGGAGTAGTGCCAGCAAAAATAGAGGTGGGAAAATAAAGGGGGTTTTCAGAGAACAGAGAGTCTATGATGAGGAGTCTTAAGAGGGACATTTAAAAAGGGAGGTCAGACCTGGATACCTCGGCAGGAATGCGGGGCTGTAGAGGGTGGGTTCATCCCGTGTGGCATTGGAGTCTCAAAGGTTCTTGAACGGAAAGAGGTGTTCAGGTGATGGGGATGGAAGGGTAGGGGCAAGGTATGGGTCCCGGGAGAGAGATTCCTCAGAAAAATAAATGGCCATGGTCACTGTCAAGGTGAATTCCTGGGTTTTAAAGCTGATTTCAGGTGACAGCAAGACCATATTAGAACAATCATGTCTTTGCCATAGAGGGCATGGTTCTGGCTGTGAACTCAAGTCCTAGACCGATATTAGCTCATTCTGTTCTTTATATCCCAAAAGGGCATTACCAAAGGGTGTATCCCCATTTTACTAAGGGGATCCCGAGACCAAGCTTCCTGGTGGGGAGGGGTATAGTTAAGTTCAGAAGTGTTGGCCCAGCTCTGTTAGGCCTGAAGGGTAGTCAGCAGGAGGACATATGCTCCTCTCGTCAAGGTCACCACTCATGTACCCTGGAGCAAATCTGCAGATATTGACCAGTTGGGAGCAGATGGTCCAGGACAAGCACTAAGGCACGTGTCCTGAGGCTGGAGGTGAGGTGACTGAGGCACCCTTCCTGGTTGGAGACGGGTCTGGGCTGGTGGGAGAATTTGCTGGGGGCAGCGAAGATGGAGAGGGGGCTCCAGACTGTGGGAAGGGTGTGAGCCAAGCCCGAGTGGTGAGTGAGCTGGAGAACTGGCAGGTGGACAGGATGGGACGTGCTGCTGTTTCCCAGGTGCTGGTACTGGGCTGGGTCAGCCACTCAAAAGCATTTGCTTGGGTTTTCTGGGTCCATTCAATCAGCCAGCTGTGGCCTCAGGAAGCCCAATTACTGCTTGGAGAAAGCATTCCTTTCAAGGCTAGATTCCTTATTATGTCAAGCCCTGAATAATTGTTGGAGGAAAAGAAGAGGTGTTATAAAAACCCGATCAGTCAATAACTGTGCAGCTCTATTGTGCCTGGGGCCCTGCCTTTGTTGAGTTAAGTGCAGTCTCCCCTGCTGTCAGCCTGGCCCCATTATCCTCTGCCCTGCTCAGAAGTGGGCTCCAGGCTAATTGAGCTGTCTGGCGTCTCATCACCCTGGAGATGTCCACATGTACATGTGGGCTCCTGCCCTGTGGCCAGCGGATTCAGCTGTGGCAAGGGTACCGCCAGGTCAGTCCTGAGGCTTCTCTCTGCCCAGCCAGTCAGACCGGGGAAATTTCTGGGACATGCATTGGCTCCTGCTGTGGATTGGGCATGTTGCTGGGCACTTTGGGGATGTTTGGGAGGATGAGAGGTGAAAAGACATTGTCTCTGCGTGCAAGAAACAAGTATTTGCCTCCCTTTGACCGTGTGCATGTGACATTCATGGTTTTTGCCATAACAGAGGGCCAGCTGTACTCTCATTCCTGGGTGGAATAATGTGGTCAACTCGTGAAGTCGGGCTGCCCTGGTCTGAAGCCTGGCTCTGCCACTCACTAGCTGTGTGAACTTGGGCAAGTTACTTGATCTCTCTGATCAAGTTAAGTCTGATCTGAGTTAAGTCTCAATTTTCTCATCTCTAAAAGGTTCTTACTTTCTAGAGTTTGTTGTGAGGAGGAAGACTGTGTAATGCCCATCAATGTTTAGAATGGTGGCCAGTGCTCTAAAAATATTGGCTATGATTATTGTTACTTAACATTTTTCTTTAAATGAATTTAGCTTAAATAAAACTTAAAAAGAACTTTATAGTAGCATTACTATAAATGGAAAATCGATATAATTTTTCATTAATACTTGATAGCCACAAAAATAAATATGAAAACAAAACACTGCTATGCAATCTTAGGGAATATATATATATATATATATATATATATATATATATGGCTCGAATCTGCTTCCCTATTAAAAAGGGGGTATAGCAAGGACCAGAGGCATGAGGACCAGTTCTGGACTCAGAATTTGAAATGGGACTTTCTCGCCGTGTGCCTCATTGTCATTTGTGCACTGATCACCATCGAAGCCCTGCTTCTCAAAGTGTGGTCTGGGGACCAAAAGCATCAGCATCACTGGGGAGTCGGTTAGAAATGCAGATTCCCTGGCCCCACCCCAGACCTGCTGAATCAGAACCTGCATTCTCACAAGACCTCCAGGTGCCCCGTGAGCACATGATGGTGTGAGAGTTCTGGTCCGTAGTCGCCCGTTTTGTGCATTCCACACTTGGAGAGTTCATTCTCTGTACAATACACATGAGGAGCTTAAGGCCCGATTAGAATCGGATGCAGCAGATCAGAATTCAGGTCTCTAGACGAGCTCTGCAGGACAACATCCCCAGAGGAAATCAGGCTCCACCTCTTCCTTACTTATTGTGTGACCTTGAGCGAATTCTTTTTCTTTTCTCTCTCATTTTATTACAGTGACGTTGAACAGTACAGAAAAGTCACATGACCTTGGTGGGTCAGATTTTGTAAACCCTGCAACATGAGGAATTCTAAATACCTTATATATTGTTATACATTCAGACTTCCCATGTACAGGTACTTGGACATAGTTACAGCCCTCACCAAGCTAGGCTGGGGACATGCAGTTCAACAGCATCTGAAGTGCTGTGAAGGCATAACTTTACAAAGAGCAATGTAAGCTCACAGAACCTGCCTTTATGAAGAGGGTATGTTCATGGAATGCCAGTGCCTTCACAATATAATGAACCAACTTTACTATACTTCACTTCTATAAACCTAGATGAAGCGTGAAAAAGAAACCATACAGTATAAATTGCAACTTCAGGACAAATTCCTGCTTTATTATTCCAAACATTATAATTTTTCCCATGTAGAATAACTGTCTAATATTTCCTGGTATGTGGGAAGATAATGTTCGTTAAAGTCACAATGAAGCCTTACTGACAGAAGCTTGGCTATATGAACAGCACAAATTGAGAAAAGGTTTAATCTCCAAACCTATTAGATTGGATGAAGTGAGATCTGCAACAGCCACCGTTACAGGAGGTCTCATTCCCATCGGAGGTTGAGGAGGCCCACTTTGGTAAGGGGGCACCATTGGCGGTCCCTGCCCATACGGCGGCATAGCACCACGAAGGTAACCTGACATGCCCTGATGATAACTACCATACTGACCATGAGGTGGCATTGGGGGTTTGAGCAAATTCGTCACCTCTCTGAGCTTTAGTTTCCTTATCTGCAAAAGGGGACTGACTGATAATAATGCCCTCCCTCAGACGTTGTTGTCAGGATTAAAATAGATGATGCTTAATCAGTGTTGGCTGCTGTTACCCTTGTAGAAAAACTTGGCCTGCCCAGGCCCCTCCAAAGTCTGGCTCAGTGTGTGGCCTCCACTTGGACCAGCTGTGGTCGCCTCAGAGCTGTTGGTGGCCATACTGTTGATACTGTGGCAGCTGTTTCTATTCACTTTTGTACTTCCATGTTAGAGATGAGTCATCAATTAAATTAACATCAAATTGGTGACTGTGTGTCATTTGATTGTACTATGGGGGGTTTACTTTTGATTTTAATTAAATATAAGTTTTCTTTTGAAAGGTGGCTGCTTGACAGGAAGAAGCAGAGATTGTTTTAGCAAGTCCCAGGTCCCACGGTAACACACATGGTTGTTTCCTTGTCATGAGGTTGTTAGGATAAGTGACTGCCACGGACCCTCTTCCTCGCTCAGGGAGCAACAGAGCTGAAGCCTATTCATGTAATGAATTTCCACATGAAAACCATGTCTTTTCATCCTCCTAGCATCGTCTTCTATTTACTGAGTGCACATTGTCTGCCATGCTCTGGGCTAAGCCCCTTGCAGACATTTTATTTCATGCTCAGAACAATCTGTTAGTTGGATCATCTTGTCCACATTTTTTTTCTTAAATTGAGGAATAATTCACATACCATAAAATTCACCATTTTAAAGTGTAACATCCTGTGGTTTTTAGTATATTCACAAGGTTATGTTAACCATTACCACAATCAATTTTAGAACATTTTTATCCACCCCAAAAAGAAACCTCCTGCCGTTAAGCAATCACTCCCTATTTCTCCCATCTTCCCCAGCCCCTGGCAACCAACAATCTGTTTTCTGTCGCTGTGGATTTGCTTATCCTAGACATTTTAGATACATGGAATCACACAACATATGGCTTTCTGTGACTGGCTTCCTTCGCTTAGCATAATGTTTTGAGGTTCATCCAGGTATCAGTACTTCATTTCTTTTTATAGCACACTGATATTTCTTTGTATGGTGATACCACATTTTGTTTATCCATTCCTCAGTTGCTGGACATTTGAGCTATTTCTACTTTTTGACTATTGTAAATGATGCGCCTGTGAACATGCATGTACAGGTTTTTGCATGAATTCTTATTCATTTTATTGAAGGGGACACTGAGGATGAGGTTAAGTAACTTGCCCGAGATGCCACAGCAGGAAAGCCCCAAGAAAAGCCTCAATTTGAGTCCTGAGGAAGAGAGAGAGCTCTTAGGCCCATGCTACAGCCACCTGTTCCCTTTTTAGGCCCCTGGCTCTTGTGTACAGTGTCCCGATGTTGGGTGTGATGTCTACTGGCAGAGGGGCACCAGAAGCTCAGCTTTGTTCTCGGAGGCAGACACTCTGCAGTAACATCATTTACTGGAGAGGTTGGGACCCCTGCAGTAGGTCAGTGAGAAAGCACTGTGAGATTCTTTATTCCCAGGGTGCAGCATTTGTCTTCGGATTGTTGGCTGCGCTCTGCAGTAGCCCCCCTGAGCTTGGCTCTCACGGGATTTCAGCCCTGTTCCCCTTGTCCCCATCAGGACCGCTCTCCACTGACCCAGACTTCTCAACACCTGAGAGAAGACATTCGCCAGGGGAGCTGGATGTTAGGGATGTTACTTTTTTTAAACTGAGGATATTTGTAAGAAGCAATAAGTGCTTGTTGTAGAAATATCACAATACAGAAGTCTATAAAATAAGAAGTAAAAGAAACAATCCCCCTAAGCCCATGGCCACGTTCAAGTTAAATGATCTCCCTAGGTTCCCAGAAGATACCATGACCGTTTCCCGTTATCCTGAGTGCCTTTCTGCCCTTCTCTCTAACTACCTGCCAGGGCCTAGTATAAGTGCTGTTGTGGTAGAACTGTCTAGATTCCTGCAGTCCTCAATGAGCGCCTCCTCCACCTTTTCTCTCCAGGTGTCAGGCTGGGAAAGGCAGGGAAAGGCTGCTGTAGATACGGGGGACGTAAACTCCTGCAAAGCCCTTGAAAGTCATTGTCTCTGGGGAAGAGGGTTTTTCAGGGGTGGGTAGGGCCTGGGCTCCTATTTGTCTTAATCCCTCTGCAGCGTTCTCAACCTGTGGGTCGCGACCCCTTTCGGGGTTGAACAACCCTGTCAGAGGGGTCGCCTAAGACCATCGGAAAACAAAAAGATATTTACATGACGATTCATAACAGTAGCAAAATTACAGTTATAGAGTAGCAATGAAAATAATTTTATGGTTGGGGGTCACCACAACATGAGGAACCGTATTAAGGGGTCGCGGTATTAGGAAGGTTGAGAACTGCTGCTCTTGAGCTAGTGAGCTCTGTAAACGCTGTGCACAGGTAACTTAAAATCCAGACCAGTTATGCGCGGTGGTGCATCGGTGCCAAGTCCGTGCCGGCCTTTGATGACTGGTGGTTTTGCTCGCTCTCTGCATCCCACACCTCTAGCTTTGGGGATCAAGTGGCATTTCAGAGACTGGCAGCCTGAGTCAGAGGCCCAGCTGCTTACAGTTTTGCTTTTTATGCCAGGATGCCAACTCCCAGCACTTAGCTCTTGAAGGTACCTGGTGGTGCTGGCACTTTGATCTTCTGGGAGGGGTGCTGGCTCTGCCCAGCAGGTCCAGGTCTGAGTTTTCATGTTCATGTTCCAGAAAAATTTGTTTTCTCTATATCAGGCTCCTGAATGAGAGCCCCATCCCACGTGGGTCCTCGGGTCTGATGCCCTGGCACAATCCCACATCTTATCCTCTTAAACTGAGCTCTCTCTCTGGGTAGGGCAGCCAGAGAACCTGGGTTTGAATTATAACTCTTCTGTTTACCCACTATACCTCAGTTTCCATAATAACACAGAGTGAACATAGTAGCATCTACTTCATGGGGCTGTTAAATTAGATAAGATTTGTCAATGCTTGGAAAAATCTCAGGCACGTAGGAAGTATATAATGGTAGGTTATGGTTATATTGCTGTTTTCTAGGACTGTCCTCTGACCATGGCAGGAAGTGAGTGCAGTGTAGGCTAATGTAGTGCCATGGAAAGGCCATGGCTTTGGATTTGGACTACTCTGGCTCAAATCCCAATCCTGGATTCATGGGCATGGGGAAACAACTTCACTGAGCCCCAGATCTCCCTGTCATAGTGCACGTTCTAGCCTATTCTAAAGCATGACAATTCAGAAACATTTGGCTGCGGCTTGCCGCCTCTTCTCTTTCACAAAGAGCCTTTGCTCAGTAGAATCATGGAGTCATAGAATGTCCAGCCTGGTTGAGACCCCCAAGTCCCATAGTCCTAACCCTGCCTTACAGTAGAGGAGACAAGGCCCTGGAGCAGTTGTTTCCCTGAGACCCTGTGGCTGACAGCGGAGGAGCTGTGATGTGGGCATGGACCTCCAGAGCCCATCCCGGGACTGCTTCACACTGAGGGTCACCTGTGCCTCTTTCAGAGCCAGAAACACAAACAAATCAAGAGAGAAGGATGAAGAGACAGTGGTTCTGTCTTGAAATATCCTGGTCTGAGGGGAAGTGGGGGGCACACAGGGCAAGATAACTTTCCATGGGGTGAGTCAACCTAAAGCCCCTACACAGGCATGGACCAGCCAGCGCTCACTAAATGGGAGTTATTGTCATTATTGTCACCATTATCATCAGCCAGGGCCAAGTAACCATAGCTGGAGGGAGGCCTAGTCCCTCTACACCAGTGATTCTCAAACTTGAGTGAGCATCAATGTCGGAGGGCTTGTTAAAACACAGATGACGGGGCCCACCTGAGAGCTGATTCTGCAGGTCTGGGGTGGAGCCTGAGAATGTGCATTTCTGACAAGTTCTGGGGTGATGTTGATACTGTGGACCTAGGACCCCACTTTGAGAACCACTGAGTTGAACTAGCCCTTGCTCCTGAGAGTGGTCTTGGAGTCAGCCTGGTAGAAATGCGGGGTCTCAGGCCCTGTCCCAGACCTGTGGCAGTCCTCACCCTAGCAGGATCCCAGGTGATTTGTACTGGGAAATTTGGAAAACATGGGCTAAATGATCTCCAGTCTCCTTCTAACTCTGAGATTCTATGAAAAAAGTCATTTGTAAAACAAAAAAGACATTCTGGGTGGGATCAGGTCATACTCGCCAGGTTCCCCCTTAGGAGCCTTGCTTCTTGGTCAGTCCACAGAGCCCAGGTGCCCACCAGCCCGAGCCCCTGACACTTTCTTTCTGTGACTTGGATCACGGGCTCTGTTACCCTCTCTGCTTCCCCCTGCCAGGCCCTGTCACCAGCCCCCACCTCTGAGCAGGGACTGAGCAGGCATCAGCGTTCTGTGTTTCCAAGAACCACCGTGAACTTGATTCAATCTTCCTGACTTCCCTCAGGATGTTCTGTTTACTTTGTGGATTTTGCTTGTTTTGCCCACCAGTTCCTTTTCATCAGGCATTTATTAGAATTAATGAGATAACCTTTAATGAAGGGCTCGTGCATCAAATCAAAAGCTTTTTTATTAATACAGCGTACTGGCTTAATTAGAGGTTTGGGGAGATGCAGTTGGGTCTTTTTGCAATAATAATTATAATTATGATAATTATGCCTTGTGTTTATTATAGTGACTTCCCCCAAGGATCTCTGTTCTTGCCTGCAGCTCAGGTATTGGTGGCTGGGGACGCTGGGGTACGGCACGCTTGAGTCCAGCTGCTGTCCAGATGTTGGTGTTGCCCCTGGTCACTAGTACCCCTGAGCCCCTGTAGGGATCTGTGGGCACACATGTACCACCAAGTAGCATGAAATGATTCCAGAGCTACAGCCTTCCTCTCTGAGGACTCTTGGAGCAAGGAAAGGCTCCAGGAAATTGGAGGAGAAGGCAGGGCTCTGAGGTGGAGTCCTAGAGGAATGAAAGTCCTCTGGGCCTTGGCTCATGCCATGATGGCCCACCCCTGGGTTGCTTTCCCTCTCTCCTCTCTGACCCTAGTAATCTTATTCATCAGTGTCCAGCCTGAATCCAGGGTGACCAACTATTCTGAGTTGTCTGGGACTGAGGAAGGGTCCCCCGGGACGCAGGACTTTCAGTGCTAAAACTGGGAACATCCTGGATAAACCAGGACTAGTTGGTTACCCTCCTGGAATCTTTGCATTCAGATTCTTTGTGCCCCATGGTCTTACCAAAATGGCCTTGGGAAATTTACCTGTCAACACGGGCCTCATTTTCCTCCTGTGAAGGTAACTCATGGTTCTTATGGGAATTTAATGACTTAATATAGAAAAAATGCCTAGTCCAGTGCCTGGCACATAGTAAATACTCAGTGATGTTGGCTATGTTTGTTTTACTGAGTTGAGTAAGACCCTTGGGATCGCCTGGCCTCCATCTGATTCAGGAATCCTCTCTGTGGTGACCCAGTTAGATTACACCCCATGATGTGGCACTCACTTCCTCACATGGGAGCCTTTTCTTTATGACTGGTAAACTATTCCCTGTCCCATTGGCTCTGAGGCCCATAGAGATGGGCCTCATGATGACATTTCATGGCTCCTTGAGGATGACTTGCCTGTCTCCAGCCTGGGTCTTCTCTTCCTTGGGTGGAATGCCCCCTCCCTTATGGGACCTGGCCCCCCAGCCACGTCTTGGCTGGGTCCCCTGGAAGCAGTGCTATCTGCCCCTGTAGGTCCTGGGACCCAGAATTGAGCTTCACGCAGCTCAGGGGGCTTTTCTCTATTGCACACAGGTATAGTGGGTATAGATGTACCCGCCCAGCTAGACCTGGAGAAGTTTCCTGAGAACAAAAGGTGGCTGGCTCATGAAGAAGGCTGTGAGGCCTCTTTCCCCTAAAGCATGGGCTCTGAACTCGAAAGGCCTATAGCAGTGTGGAGCCAAGGCCCAGGTTTTCTACTGAGGTCTCAGCAGAGACTCCCCTTTCTCTGGCCTGACCTAAAGACAGGCACCTGGGCACATTCTTGACTTGGGGCAGGACAGCAGGGTGGTTAGGACCCCTTGACTTCCTGATCAGCCTAACCTACTTCCCTCTGTTTAGCAGTAGTTTCCTCATGTGTTCAGAGGGGAGAGTTCTTAACAACCTAGCACTAATGAAATAGTAAGTGGTACTTTTTATGGTTATTATTCCCCCCACCCCACCAGGGGATGAACATGAAGTATTTTTTTGCTTGTGCACAGATGGGAAGATGACTGGGCAAGGTTGAGATTGGTTCCAGCATGTCTGGGGATCTGGATTTTCTTGTCCCAGAGACCATGAAGAATTGTTCCCAAGATCATGGACCTCTCCTCTCAGCAGGGATTGGAGTCCATGGGCTGTGCTGTGGCCTGAGGGGCCGGGAGGGTGTTTGCATCATATTCCAGGAGGACCCTTTACAGGAATCTCTGGGGGTCTTTACCATCGACGGCAGCCAGACTGTTCTGAGCAGGAGTTTCATGGCGCACTCCTCTCACATGCACACCAGCCTCTGGTAGGCAGTTCTGGGGTCAAAGGTGGTGTCCCCAAGAACAAAATAAATCATAGGGAAGTCACAGGGCATAATGCGGAATAATGCCTGGCCCACAGTAAGGCCTCGATAGCTATTTGTGGAGAATGAAGAAAGCAACATGTGTGGATACATTCCAGCCCTCAGCACCCTCCAGGTGTGGGGCGGTATACTTCTGTGACTTATGGTGGTTACCCAAAAGCTGCAGAGGGCTTGTGTTGCTTGAATTGGAGACTGGAAGACTGGGGTGCTGTAAGGTTGGGGTGCTGTGTGAACGGCCCAGTATGTAGAAACGAGGCTGGGGGCTGGGCATTTCTGGGCTAATCTACTCGGGGCAGACAGCTACTTTGAAGACCCTTAGAAATAACTTGCATGGCTTAAGGCGTTATATCTCTTGTACCTTCATCGTGAATCTACAATCACTGGAAGATTCCTTGGTGGTGTCTGAGTCCTGAAAGTTCCATCTCATAGGTTCTGCTCCAATCGAATACAGAGAGTGCTGTCTTTCTTTCATGCGTCTGCCTTTCTCTGTTTCTCTCATTGGTGGGAACTGGCTGCCCTCAGTGTATCCTCGAATTTGCCAGCTTATTTTTTCCAATAAAAGCTATTTTTATGTTAAATTTATTTTTTTATTTTAAAAGTTAAGTATTACTATATGTACTTGAAAAAAATATATAGATATATATATTTTTTTCTAGCCAAGCCATCCTGCCACCTGTTGGCAGCTCAGCAGCAGCTCAGCTCAGGCCGGGACTTGAACTGCTGTTGCTCAGAGCTCACACTCTTGAGTGAGCTCTTAACCAACTGAGCCACTTGGCTGGCCCAAAAATATATTTTATAAATATGTAGTGGTACTTATTTAAAATAAGCAAATAGTGGGACAATGAATGATAAGACATTGCTCAAATCCTTTGTAATAATAGTTTAACATTCGGGTTATTTTCCTTTCTGTCTTTCCCAGGCATGCATACGTTTTTACCTGGTTGGGATTACAGCATGCATGTAATTTTTATAGTCTGCTTTAAAAAAAAAAACCTAAACGCTATAACTTGAGCAATTAAATAAGAAAAACAATGAACAGACATAGGTTGATAACACTATTTAAGGAGCTCTACCAACATTTGGGGCGAAACATGCCAGAACTTCAAATAGAAACATAGCAAGAGGCATGAACAGGATTTCTCACAGAGGAAATAAAAATGCTTAATTAACTATGAAAGAGAATCCATCTCATTATTGAAAGTATTACAAATTAAAGTGAAGGATACCATTTCCCCTGGTCATATTAATAAAGATTTTTAAAAAGTAATCCTCTTATTTGTTAGACAGGATATATGTAAATTGATAAAAATATTCTAGAAGCCATATATTTGTTTACTGATTATATTTCCTCTCATGTGAATATTTTATATCCCTATCTCTCTTGGGTGGCCTTAATATTTTTTATTGAATTCTATTGAGCATAGACCCTTTTTTTTACCATCTGTTGCTTCCCTTATTTTTTTTAAAGTATCTAGGTGTCTAATATTTTTTTATACAGTTAGGTTTGTTAATCTGTTCCTTTGTGATTCCTTTATAACTCCTAGCTTAAGAAAATCAACCTCATGGAACAGGTCGTATAAATGTTAAATTCTAGGGCCGGCCGAGTGGCGCGATGGTTAAGAACTCGCTTGGGATGCCAGAGGGCTCCGGTTCGGATCCCACATATGAGGGCCAGTGATACTACCCTCCACAGCTAAGATGCTGAACAACAGCTCAACCTGGAGCTGGGCTGCCGTGAGTTGCTGGTGACGGCATAGGCTGCAGCCCCTGCTGCAGTGGGTTGCCATGGGCTACCGTGTGTAGCCAGCAGCCAGCGTGAGCGGCCAGCAGCTGCAGTGAG
>NW_017731365.1:3005707-3017573 GCF_001890085.2 Hipposideros armiger | reverse complement strand
CAAAAGGACAGCAACTTGTCTGTTCCCCTTCCCCCAATTCCCCAGCGCTGTTCCCATCCCCCCAATTCCCCAATAAAAATCTTTAAAAAAATAAAAAAATTAAAAAAAAATAAATGTTAAATTCTATTTACTTCTGATTCCTTTGTTTGATTTCAAAAAGTATTTCAGGTGTAATTCTATCTAGAGTTTATTTTGATTTTTAGGTTAATTGAGGGTCTGCCTTTTTTTTTTGGTTTTCCCCAAATTGTTAATTGGTTATTCTAATATCAGTTATTAGTCCTTTCCTTCCCCAATTTATTTGTGAGGCTTCCTTGAGCGTTTACTAAATTATGACCTATTACTGATGGACTAAATTTTATCAGCTACATACTTTTTATCTGTGGTCTGTTTTCCCGATTGCCCTCCGTTTAATTATTGTAGCCTTGCAATATTGGTCACCACCCCCCTTCTTCTCTTGTAGACAGTCATGTTTGCTTATTCCTCCAGCTGAAATTTAAAACCATTTCATCAAGTTAAAAACAAAAACAAAAAAACAAAAAAAAACACAGCTTTTTTGGAATTTGAGTGGGAATTACATTAAACAATCTATAAATCAATTTCTTTAAAAAAATCAACATTATTTCAATATTTTACTTGTCATCAATGAACATGTTACAGCTTCACATACAAATCCATTTTTAGAAATGTCTTTGTGAACTTTTCTACTTAATATTGTTCAGATACATTTTTCATTATGACTATATATTTTTTATATTATAGATGCTGTTTGGAATAAGATCCTTAAAAACAATATTTTTATTGCTGGCATATAGGAATATTATTACATTTTGCATATTTATTTGGCTCAACCACTTTGCTGAGATCTTTTCAGTTTGCATTGTCCGATAACTTGATGCAGTCATGTCACATGCACATAATAATCATTTTGTCTGTTTCTAATGTTTATGTTTTCTATTTCTTTGGCCAGAACTTCCAAGACTATATTCAGGGATGCTGATGATGGAAGGCATTCTCTTTTGCTCTTTGTTTTAAAAGGAAAGCTTCTGACATTTTCCTTGAAGTTGCTCCTAGCTTGTAGGAGATTTATCACTTCTACCCAAAGGGGCTGGTATGATTTACAAGCACAACGCAGACCCCTTTTTAGCTTTTTGTGCTTCTGACACAAAGCACTGAAGGACTCGTTTGGAAGTGTTCGCTCCTTCTAGAATCCCTGGTCTGCCTCAAACTTTGAGCCTACAGAGCTAGTCCAGTTCCAGCCCCTATCTCTCCTGACAGTCTGACTTCTGGGGATTGGTTTCCCCTGTAGGACTTTGTGCTTTCTTCTGCCAGCCCCACCTGCTGATATAAAAGCTGGTGGTGCTTTGACATCAGACAGCAGCAGGGCTGGGGTCACCTAACACAACCGTGGACTAGAAGAGGTGGTAAGCACATTTCTTCATAGGATACCCTACAAAGCCTCCTGTGGACCCTCAGGCATCTGGACTTTTGTTCCTAGTCCACCTGTCCCCTTTTTTTATTTGAACCAGCTGAATGCAGTCACCAATACCCCTACCCTGCCCGTAACCTGCTAGACCTCTGCTGGCACTGTGCTCTGGGGATCTTCCCAGTCCAGTGGGAAAGCAGACACAAAAGGGAGTTAATAAAATACAGGACAAAGAGGTTTGATTCACATTATATGAGACTCAGAGGCTGGAGCAACTAACTGCTTATGGCAGTCAGAGGAGACTTCTTGGAGGAGGTGACATTTGAGCTGGTCTTGCAGCAACAGTAGAAATTCTATGATGCAAATGAGAGAGAAGGGCTTCAATTCTGATTATTTCTATAGACTGCATTATTGTTGCTGTTCAGAATAGGATCTGTAAAAACCATCTTTTCTTGTTGCCCATTTAGGAATATTATTGATTTTTGCATATTTAATTTGGAATGATCTTAAAAGGCTTAGAGGCCTGGGGGTCGTGGAGCTTGGCCTCTTTCGGGAAAAGACTAGAGTTTGCTGAGAGAGAGACGGGGCAGTGCTTCTAAGTCAGTGAGTGCTCCTGGGGTTCAGGGCTTAGGGATACAATCACCAACCAGTAATGGGGGCACATAGAAAGGGAAGAGAAAAACAGCATCTGTGGCATTCCCGCTGCATTCCTGCCATGCACTTGTTAGTATATGTAGTGCTTTTTATTACGTTTAATTTTCCCGACAGCCCTGTTAGGTGGATGATGATACCCCCATTTTACAGATGAAGAAAATGAGGCTCGGGGCGGCCGGGTTAGCTCAGTTGGTTAGAGCGCAGGGCTCACAACACCAGGATTGCCGGTTCGATCCCCACATGGGCCACTGAGCTGCGCCCTCCACAACTACAATAGATTGAAACAACTACTTGACTTGGAGCTGATGGCTCCTGGAAAAACCCACTGTTCCCCAATTAAAAAAAGAAGAAGAAAAAAGAAACAAAACTGAGGCTCAGGGAACTTAATTAACTTAGATGAGCTGGGTAGCCTCATCTCTGAGCCTCCGCGCTTTCAGTTGCCCCGCAGCCATATATAGATAACAGCTTTATTGAGATAATTCACATACCATACAATTCATCCATTTAAAGTATACCATTCAGTGGTGTGTAACTATCACCACAATCAAATTTTAGAATATTTGCTTTACCCCCACAAAGAACCCTTCACCCCTTAGTCACCATCCACAATCCTCCCATGGCCCCCATCCTTAAGGTAACCGCTAATCTACTTTCTGTCTCTTATATTTGCCATTCTGGACATTACATATGAATGACCTCATATAATGTACAGTCCTTTGTGACTGGCTTATTTCACTTAGCTTAATGTTTTCAAGGTCTATCAATGTTGTAGCATGTATCAGTACTTCATTTTTTTTTATTGGACATTTGGGTGGCTTCCATGTTTTGGCTGTTATGGGTAATGCTGCTGTGAACATCCTTGTGTGATGTGTTTTTGTGTGGACATATGGTTTCATTTCTCTCAGGTCTACACTAGGAGTGGAATTGCTGGGTCATAGGGTAACTCGAGGTTGAACCGTTTGAGGATCTGCAAGACTAGTCTCCACAGCAACTTCCCTGCTGCCTCTTGTATGAGGCCTGTCTTTAGAGTGACAGGACTGGGAAGAAGGTCAAACCACAAAGCCTATGTGGATTGCCTTTTTTCAAAGAAGAAGACTGTTATAAAGTACTCATAGCAATGCGGCTTCACTGTTGAGTCTTTGATGGCTCCAGAGGGGTTTGTGGATTCTATAGGGCCTCGAGGACGTTGCCATGAGTGGTGGTTGTTACTGTGCCAGCAGAGCTCTGCTTTCCACATTCCAGCTAGTAGGCTGTAGTAATAGAGAAGGTTCTAGAATAAATCCTAAGGCTCAGGGTGTGAAGTAGGGACACGTGTGATGAATGGTGGTGAAGGCTCTTAGAAGAGGGAGGGCTTCGAGGCCAGCACAGCGGGGGAAAGCAAGGAGGCTGGGAAGAGAGCCGGGGTCTGGTCCATATGGTTTGAGGCAAGTCCTTGGGCAGCCGGCGCCCCTAACTCTGCTCTGTCTTTGTTCTTTGACTGCAGATCTGGCCGAGTGCAAACTGGTTTCTTTTCCCATCGGCATCTACAAGGTCCTGAGGAATGTCACTGACCAGATCCACCTCATCACACTGGCCAACAATGAGCTCAAGTCCCTCACCAGCAAGTTCATGACCACGTTTTGTCAGCTCCGAGGTAGGCCCTGGTTAGTTCAGGCCAGGGGGGTGGCGTGGCCAGCTCTCATTCTTCAGGCTCTGACCCTGTTGGGGCATGTAACCAGGTCCATTCCCTGGTCATCTGGACCCGGAAAACTATTCCCAAGGGGAAGCTTTGAGAATGGACCTGTGTCCTCCCTGCTGCCTGGGAATCTCTGTGTCACCCCTGCCTCTAGCTGGCCATGAATCAGATTGACTAATGGTCCAGGGTGTGGGTCCTGGAGTGATTTTCTTGTTCCGAACAGACCAGCAGGACATATAGGGTCCTGAGGCCCAGGAGTAGTTGTTTCTCGCTGGACTTGAATGAGCCCCCCAATCTAGCATTGTTTTCCTGTGCTGCTTTCTCACTTCAGGAGTGACAGATGCCAGGAAAGTTGGCATTTCCCCTGCTGGGCACACACAGAGCAAGCGGACAAGGGTACTTGGCAGGGAGATGGGCAGGAGGCCAGCAGGTGGGCACTATATAGAGTCTTTTGAAATGGCTCCTCCAGATGGACAAGCAGGATGTAGTGGCCAGTGCAGGGCCCATTCCCCAGTCTACAGAGTAGTTCCTCCATTCTTCTGCGAGAGTCCAGTGCTACTCAGCGACACGTGGGAGGGAGCTGCGACCTGGGCATTTGGCATGTGTTTGCAAGTGGTGGGGCAGGAGAGCTGGGGAGAGCTCAGGAGGCATAACCTTCCTGCCTTCTGGAACTCTGGATCTGATAGGGGCCTGAAAAGCGTCTAAGAGCCTGTTTAGGGAAACCAATATGTAAAATGCTGATGGAAGAGGAGGAACTTGAGCAAGCGCATCTCATACAGCTGATTCAGCTTCCTAGAGGAGGTGTGGGCATTGAGCAGAGCCCAGAGGGGAGAGGGAGGCGTGAATTGGCAAACCTGGGTTAGGGATGAGAAGCGGCTTGTACACCTCAGGAGGGAGCTACTGGCAAGACCTGGAAAGAGCACTGGCCAGGTGCAAACACAGGACAAGGAAGTGGGACTGGTCTGTGTAGTCATTTCTGAGGGAACCCCACAGAGATCACTGCATTTAGGCCTAAAACGCTAAAGTACTTATGTACGGCAAGACTTGTGTCCCCAAAGACGCCTGTGGGCGCTTTTAACCTGGCCTGCTTGCCTACCCTTTCTTTTCTGGTGACTGCTTCTTTACACAGGTGAGATGGACTCTCACATCCTGCAGGCCCTTTGGACCAGCCACTCTTGGTTCTGGCTCCATTTGAATCATCTGAGAAGCTTTTCTGCAGACACAGTTGCCTCAGCTCTGCCCCAAGACCAGTTGAATCAGAATGTCTGGGCCTGGGCCTAGGAATATGTCCAAATCCACCAGTCATTCTAAAGTGCCAGCAGCCAGGGTGGAGACCATAGTTCAGGGGCTATAAGCACAAATGTGTGAGCCTAGCATGTAAGTAATGAGTGAGTTTAATTGGATATAAGACAAGAGGGAGTATTGGGGACTGTGGCAAACCCATGCAGGCCCTGGCAGATTTGCTACGAGATTGTCCTGATGGTTTTATTCAACAGAAGCTGGAAATATGGATTTTTATGTGAATTTTACCCATTTTTATATAATATGAAAGTGATAAAGAAGTAGATTTAGGCCATGGGTCACCAGTTGAGAGACTCTCCTATAAAATATTAGAGATGCCTCTGCCACCTCATTTAATGGATGGGGAAGGAAGGTCAGGGAGAGAAGGGACTTGTGCAGGGTCTCAGAGCAGGATGCCCTGGTTGCCTGCTTCACAGGCCAGGGCTGCCTTTGTTTGCCATCTGTGTTTAGCCTAAGGGTCCCCTAGAACTGTATCCAGCCAATCAGAATTGGATGTTTGCTTCCCAGAGGAGGACAGAAAGATAGAAAGTGGATGGTGGAGGTTCGCTGGGGCCCCTGGGAGGGATACAGTCAGGCAGGGGGGCTTCCTTTGGGTAAAAGGAGGGTTAATTTGTGCTTTCCTTCATTCAACCTTCCCTTGAGCATCTGTCACATTTCAGACCTGTGTCCGGAGGCCCAAAGACAAAGGCCGATAGACCAGGCCTCTCCCTGAAGGAGCCCAGGGTTGCAGAATAGACTCCAGGTGCCGTGATACTGGTGTGGACACAATGCATGGACTGCTAAGAGGAATGAATGCTTTCTGAGAGTGGTGTGGGCAGGGGGGTGGGTGCGAAAGCAAGGGCTTTCAAAGGACCTGTGGGATGAGTAAGCAGGCCCTCTTCAGGGGCCCCCAGACAAATGTCAGACATGTGCTTAGAGCGCCGCAAGTGTCAGACATGTGCTTAGAGCACTGCGCATTCATGCCTTGGCTGTGGAAATACACTGTTTATCATAATACCCTTCCGGTCAGAAGTCTGTTGAACGACGCAGTTTGAGCTCCTTTGCTGCCTGCGGTTCCTAACGCCCCCATGCACCTCAGATTACAAAGGGAGGCCTGTAGCATGCCCAGTAATTGGATTTCACAGTGATGGTGACCAGGGGCCGGGAGGAGCTGGAGCTGGGGACCTACCTGGCTTCCACAGAGATGGCTCCCGGGCCCCAGCCTTTGTTGTAGTTTCTTTGTCAAATAGAAAACCCTCTCCTTTTATGTGTGAAAAGGAGGTTTGAATAGGCTCTGTTGGGGTCCTTACAGCCTGCCTGCTTTCTCTTCTGGGTTCTTGACAGAGGAGGTGGGCTGCCTTGGTGCTAGGGAGAGAGCCACCTGCACCCTCCCTGGCTGCCAGGCTGTCTCCTGTGCGTGCCCCGGGAACTGTCTTCTACAAGGCTCATGGGACCCTCAGAGCTGGGTCATCTTTAAAAAATGGTTCCATCCCCTTGATATCCTTCTTCCATTTTATGGCAGGAAAAAGCAAGACCTGAGAAGGATGATGGCACAAATGGGATCGGCCCAAAGGGCAGGTGGGTCCCAGTGTCTGGCTGTGGCTCTTCTGTCCCCTTTTCCTGCGTTCCCATCTCCCCACTTCCTCTTGATGCACATCGTTCAGCTCTTTGTACCAAATGTGTCCTCGGCCTGGCAGGCCAGAGGTGTTATGGGAAAGATCGAAGACCACCCAGATGAAAACTGGCAGGACTGTTGGTTCAGCGCTGCTCTAGCAAGGGAGTCAGCCACTGGACTTGCCTTTGGCAAAGACTCAACGGCAAGCAGACAAGTGGGAAAGCTCTATCGTGGATGATGAGAGACGTCAGGTATGCCCTGACCGGAGGCCAGTGGCCCAGGAGAGCTGGAGGCAGGCCAGCTAGCAGTGAGACTGCTGTGTGATTGGTCAGGGTGCGTATTTGGCTTTCTCTGACTGTGCTAAGTTGGAAGTAGGGACAAAATGTAGGGAAACTGTCGGTACTCAAGTCCTAGCCACTTGGGGTCGATTGTTATGGGGGTTTTGTTTGGCTTCCCAGATTGTCAGTAGAGACAGCAGCCTGACTTCCTATAAGTCTAACTTACAGCAGACTACTTCCTGGGCAGGTTACTGGACCTAATGTGTTGGTTTCCTGGACAGGTCATAGGTCAGAGTTCTGTTTCTATAGTTGGTCTGGCCATTGTCTGTGTGAATATTCCAGTTTCTCAGAGCCTGCTTTTCAACTCACTTCAGCAGTTCCTCATGAACACCTGTTCTGGGCCCCGCCATGGGCACGAACTGGTGAGTAATAACAGGGGAGCCCAGGTTCACTGGGCACTTAGCCCTCCCAGCTCCAGGCTGAGGGTTTTCCATGAGTCATCTTATTTAGTCCTCGTAGCAGCCAACATTTGGGAAGGATAAGACATCTGAGACCTGGACCTGGTCTTCGAGGAGCCCACAGTCTCTCAGGGGGAAGCAGACGTGTAAGCAGGCACCCACCTTATAATGTGCAGGGTGACGCAGCAGATATTTACTTAAAGTCCCATGTTTTTCCCCCGCTTTCTACTTTGCTTTCAGCCTACTGGGTTCCTTTTCTTTAACTGAGGGCACTTAGTGGATGAAGTGGGCAAGGAGATGGGACCTGGTGCTGGGAAAGTGGGGCAGACAGTGAGGCTTTGCAGCATTCAGTTGGATGCTGATGTCTTCGTTTTAGTCTGGGATCAGGCAGATCTACTCTGTGGGGCACACATTTTCTGGTTCTCTCAGCACAGCCCGCCCCTGGAATAGAGAGGTCTGGAAGGGTCCATCTCACCTGAGTTATCCACAAGGGCAGCTCCCAGTTGCTGATGACTGAGAATACCTGCCGGATGGCGAGGCAGTGATAAGGCTGTGGCCTTTTGCATTAGCTTTTGCCATCAGTCCTCAAGGGTATCTGGCCCCTGGGGTTACCTAGTTGACCTCAGTAGGGCAGAAGCCAAGCGGTTTGTGACCCCTGTGTGTATGCTTGTGGGCAGTGGGTCAGCCCTCCCTAGCACAGAATTAAAGGAACCCAAGTGTCATGGCCTGTAGTATCCCAGAGATAGGACTACCAAGGCCAGTGGGCATCAGCATTTCAAGGCTGTCGATATACAGTAGGAAGCTATCAAGCACTGATGTCACCCTGAGCCTGGGACCCGCCAGGAGGCGAGAAGCATCCCTCCCTGTGGTCAGGCTGAACCAGGACCCATAAGATGGGAAGCTGTGTCGTTTGGTGTTTAAAGCACAGATGCTGAGTTCAAGCCCAGTGCTGGGGCGTGACATGTTCACTTTGCCCTTGGGATCCACTCTCCACGCTGATCCTAGCTCTCTCTCACCCTCGGCTGTGGTGTGGGTGCAGCCAGTGGGGAGCCCCAGCAGGAGAGCAGGGGAAGAGAGAAGAATAAGATCAGTGACTTAATTGTCCTGGCCGCCTCCCTGTGAGGTCCACCTCGGGCTGCCTGGGCCCCTTGTCTGGAGGTCACTTCTCTTGAGGCAGCCTCTACACAACTCTCCTTCTAGGAGTCCTCTGGGAGGTGACGGCTCCCTGCTTTTAACCCTAGGCTACTGCAGGATCCCTTGAGGTTCCCCTGCAGCCTCCCACATCTTTGTAAATACTTTGTTGCAAATAACCCTCACCCCTTGAATAACCCTAATTTGAGTGTGTCATCTGTTTCTGGTTAGATGCTCTCTGCCACTTATTAGCTCCATAACCACAAGCAGGTTGTTTAACTGCTCTGTGCCTCAGTTTCCCCCTTGGTATAATGGAATAATACCGGGAATAGCCTGTACCCCACAGGGCTCTTGTGAAGACTAAATCGGCTAACCCATGCATAGCCCTGGGAGCAGCTACATCCCAGTGCTGTCCAACATGGCACCTGGCACATAGTAGTGGGTGTTCACCGACTGAGTGAATGAATGACTTCCCGTCACGTGGTTAGCAGAATAGTGACCTCTCAGAGATGTCCACGTCCTAATTCTTCCTTTTTTTTTAAAAAAATTTATTGGGGAACAGTGTATTTTTCCAGGACCCATCAGCTCTAAGTCAAGTAGTTGTTTTAATCTAGCTATGGAGGGCGTTTTTCTAGGTCCCATCAGCTCCAAGTCAAGTAGTTGTGTTCAATCTAGTTGTGGAGGGTGCGGCTCAGTGGCCTATGTGAGAATCAAACCGGCAACCCTGGTGTCATGAGCCTGCGCTCTAACCACCTGAGCTAACCAGCCGCCCCCATATCCTAATTCTTACAACCTGTGATTGTGTTACCTTACATGGCAAGAGAGACTTTGCAGGTGTGATGAAGTTATGGCCTTTGAGATGGGGAGAGATCCTGGATTGAGTGGGTGGGTCCAATGTAATCACAGGGTCTTAATAAGGAGGCAGAAGGACCAGAGCCAGAGAAGCTGATGCAACAACAGAAGCAGAGCCTGGAGTATTGTAGCCATAAGCCTCTAGAACAGCAGTTCTCAACCTTCCTAATGCCGCGACCCCTTAATACAGTTCCTCATGTTGTGGTGACCCCCAACCATAAAATTATTTTCGTTGCTACTCTATAACTGTAATTTTGCTACTGTTATGAATCATCATGTAAATATCTTTTTGTTTTCTGATGGTCTTAGGCTACCCCTGTGAAAGGGTCGTTTGACCCCCAAAGGGGTCGCGACCCACAGGTTGAGAACCGCTGCTCTAGAAGCTGGAAAAGTGGAGGGATAGATTCTCCCCTAGAGCCTCCAGAGGTATACATCTCTGCTGATAACTCGATTTTCGTCCTCCAAGACCCATTTTGGTCTTCTGACCTCCAGATCTATAAGATCATAACTTTGTGTGGTTTTAAGCCACCAAGTTTATTGTTTTTTTTTTATAGCAGCGATAGGAAACTAATACTATACACCAGATGGCTCCAGGGCCTCCTGCCTTGGTATCCCCACTTTGTTTGCCTTGTCTGGCCTCCCGCCCCACCCCACTGTGGCGCCAGGGCTGTGCCCCAGAGGGGAAGCGTTCTCCCAGGAACTGCCCTGCCTACTTTACTCAGCTGCCTTGTTTTCCTCAGTGTCTCCCAGCTTTTAGCCCCTCCGGTGACACACAAGCTAGATTCTAGGTAGAACTCAACATTATTCTTAGGGTGTTTTGCTCAAAGCCCTCATGGGAGCTGGTACTCTCTCCGCTGTGAGGTGTTCGGGAGTGCAGCAGATGAAAGAGGAGGTTGAATTGTCCCAGTGGGGTAGAACCAGGGGGGTACAAAGTAAGTAGAGACCTGCTTTCCCCTCCAGCACAGCCTGGGCCTGGGATGCTGATGGGATGTGGCCAGATCTCCTAAGAACATCCAGGCAAGAATGTATTGCTCCAAAGAAATCCTTAGTGACAGAATAGCTGTTTCTTTGAGCGATGACTGCCCAACAAGCTTCCCTGAGATGTACTGGTTTTCAACAACATGTTATTTCTCTAGCTCTGTGGGTTGGCTGGTCTCTGCTGGGCGGTTCTGCTCTACATGGTGTATGCTGAGGTGATCTCTCTGAGGACGGAGCTCCCTCAGCCTCCATGTGGCCTCTCATCTGCTTGGACTCCCTCACAGCTCGGTGGCTGAACTCCAGGGGGAAGGAAGTGGGTGGCTAATGGCTGGGCTTGGAAGTTCCCGAACGTTACTTCTGCTGCATTCTGTTGGTCACATTGGTCTCGAGGCCAGCCCAGATGCAAGAGATGGGGAGCTAGACCCTCCATCTTGATGGGAGTTGCTGCAAAATCCCACTGCAAAAAGCCATAGGGATGGATGGTAAACGGCCGGCACAGTGGCTTGCTTAGTTTATTCGCTGGACCACGGATGGATGGTGATTTTATCATGCCTTATTTGCTCAGCTCTCGCGTGCCCACTGTTTGCCAGCCACTGTGCTACTATGAGTAAATAGCGTACCCTTGGGGTCTGAAAACCTGGCCCTGGCATTTCCAAGCTGTGTGACCCTGAGCAAATTATTGGACCCCTCTGAGCTTCCACTGTCTCATACTAAAATGGGCATAACAATATTACTTTACAGGAAGTGTAGAAATCTCACATGCTATTAATTTGTTATCTTTATTTATTTTGGGGAAGAAAATGATGGGAATAAATGAAATAAATGTCCTTTGGAGGGGAGTTGGAGGAAGCCTGGAGAGGTACCCCTGCCACACAGCAGGAGAATATCTCCTCCATCCCGCATCTCACCAACCCTGGAATTCAGCAGATCCTGGGGGGCCCCTCTGCCCACCTGGCCCGGGACAGGTGTGCACACCTGGAACTCTGGGACATAAACCCTGATGCCTCAGTCCTCTGGGACCCAGGCTAACATTGCTTGCCCGCTGTGTGCTGTGGGACTTCGTTTCCCTTTGTTCCCCTGTTCTGAACTCTAAGCGTAGATCTTTGCTCCTGGCTCTGAGGTTAGAAGAGGTTCCATGTCCCCTCTGTCCTTCTTACCCACTCCCTCTGCATTTTGCTAGATGTTATAAAGCTTTAAACTTCATGTGAAAACAGGTTCCTATTATTTGGTTTTGAATAGACAATAGGTGCACACAGTACAATATTCCAAGGGTTGGAAAGGGTAATGGGGAAAAATAAGTCTTCCTTTTACTCCTGTCCCCGGGTGTCCCATTCCCCTGCCCAGAGGCAACTACCATTATCAGTTTTGAGGTATTTATTCTATGCCAGTGTGAACATAAATGTATTCAATGTCAGTAGCGTTGACAGTGTACCACCATAGGCAGGCACTGTTGTAAGCGTTTTGCAAATATAACATTATTTAAGCATTTGCAACTTTGTAAGGTCAGTACTGATATTATCT
>NW_017731365.1:2998175-3000922 GCF_001890085.2 Hipposideros armiger | reverse complement strand
CCAGAAAAAGCGTTCCAAAATTGCTTTGAAGGTTGGACTAGGCCCTGGCATCGGTGCATAGCTTCCCAAGGGGAGTACTTTGAAGGTGACCATAGTGATATTCAACAATGAGGTGTGTAGCACTTTTTGTAGGTGAGTTCACCAACTTAATTGTCTGACTTCATATGTCAGGGTGTTGAAAGTCAGTAAGTGGAGTGGTGAACAGCATGGACCCAGGAGCCAGACTGGCCTGGGGTCAGAAACGGGCTCTGCCACTTCTAAAGTCCTGATCTGTAAAATGGAATCCATTCTACACTTCCTTGTCATAAGGATTAACTTGAGGTAAAACATGGTAAGCACTGAGAAGAGGGTACCAGAGTGTGGTGAATGCTCCAGAGGTTTAGCTATATGTATTATTATGTAATAGGCCACCTGTATAGTCATGTCCAGACTCAGCCTGCTCCTCCCGAGATCATTGGTCTGAGGAGTCCAGACTGTTTGTCAAGAGGATCTATTGTACCTTTGGGGTGGATCGTCTAGTGAGTAAATGGTCTGTAATTAGATGGGAGTGAGTATTGCCCTTTTCCAGAATGGGGTCTGACCAGATGGGATCAAACCAGAAAGTCACAAGGGTCAAAAGAGCTTAGGAAAAAGAGCCTACTGTTCAGAGTGGTTCTTGAGCAAACATTTCTGGAGGCAGACATGGCTTGTTTGCCTTGCACTTTTTAATTAAACATGCTGCGTGAGGGAGTGGTCTTGCCAGCTGATAATCAGAGGGCACGTTCCAGGGCATAGTTCCATTAGCCCTGTGCCAGGCTCAGGAACAGCAGGAAGAGCTTGGGCTAAGCTTATAGCAATCTGTTTGTCCCTGCATTCATTCGTTCATTTATTCAGCCAGTCTTTTCCTGAGCACCCTCTCCGTGTCAGGCCTTGGGCTAGGCACACAGAATACAAGGTGACCCACACTGGCCCTAGCCCTCGAGGGGCTTCTGGTCTGGCCTTGGGTCCTAGCTTGGTAACTTGGCTTCAGTTGTTATCCTTGGAGTCCATCCAACCTTGACCTGTCCTAACACCTTTCCTGGACCTAGCCCTGGACATTGCTGGGAGTGGGAAGATGAGAGTGAGGGTCAGTGCGTAGCCCTGGGGCGGCTAGTGAGACACCGACCCCCAGCCTTCTCCTGCGGGGACCCAGGTGAGCCCTTCAGTGGAGTATGGGAGATGGGTAGGACTGTGTTCTGGATGTGGACGACGTCAGTTATTAACTGGGAAGAGTCACAGGCTCTTCGATCTGGGCTTCTTATCTATGGGACTTGGAGGCTGGGCAGAGGGCCACCTACACATCCGGTCCCCACCCTCAGCGCGATTCCCCTGAACCTGAACATGAGTGGTGAGCACCTGCCAACCTGCAAAGCAAGCCCGTTTGCACTGCAGCGAAGAAATCCTCTCTGGCCATTCTGGGTGCCTCTGTTCAGGGATGTCACCCCTCAACCAGCCCTAGGAATGATCTCAAACATGCTACCCTGGGCAAGGTGCGAGAAGCTGAGGGCTTCCTACAGTGGTTGTGACCCTTGGTTCTCGTCTCCAGGACACTGGGCAGAGCCGTCAGTACTCACCTTCCCAGACTAGATGGCTGTCTCCGCCACCTCAGCTGGCTGACGGCAGGATGTTCCTGCCTGAGTACCAGAGACGGTGGGGCGAGTGAGGCTCCCACCAGTCAGGGACGCTTCCTCAGGGTCCTCATGGTGAGAGCAGGCTGCCAGGCAGGGTGCTGAGTGAGGCCTGTGAGACCTCCAAGAGCACCTCTCGTCAGCTCCTATGCCCCACTGGCCCTGACCAGCAGGCTGTCCCCCGAGGCAAGCTCCCCAGGGTTCTTAGCAGCTGCCTCTAGGGCTGGAGGCTTCTCACAGTTTTGAGTGGCTGTGATTAGTCTCAGGCTCAAAATAGTTTGATAAAAGGCCATCTTTTTCTCCAGCATCCCTTCCAACACTGTGACCTTATAACTGTGATCTGGATAGGGATGTTTTCTGGTTTAAAGCATGGCTAACTAAGACCTGGCTGCTGGAGGGGTCCTGGGTTTGTGTGGGGTGAGTGGTGGTCCTGCTGATAAAGCCTTGTGCTCAGGATGTCCCTGAGATGGAATGAGAGGCAGGCCAGGCCCCCTGAGTTATCTGTTTGCCTCCTGTGGAGAGAACAGTCATCATTCATCAAATATTTGCGAGTGACCACAGGGTGCCCCTCAAGGGGCTGGATGTGGAAACAAAACTGAATCAGCTACAGTTCCCATTTGTGAGAGCCCCTGCACAGTGGAGCAGGGGGCCTGCAGTGTGGCTGGCACTCAGGTGTGTATAGAGGGCTCTGGGAGGGCTCCACTTTCACTGCAGAACCCTGGGAGGGGCTGTTGGGACCTCAGAGCGGCTCATCTCCCACAACCCAGGATGCAGAGGATGCAGAGGGAGGAGTGGGCCGGCACCAAACTGGGGGGCCCAGTGCAAAATGCAAATACAAGACCCTCGTTCACAAAGCAGAGGTACTGTTCAAGGTTCATGAAAAGCTTTTTCCTTTTCTCCTCTGTCTCTCTCTCAGTGTGTCCTGGTGCTTTTCTGTTTGCTATTTAATGTTTTTTTAGGTAAGGAAAATATTAAAACTAAATTATTAGTATAAATTTTGCCATTCATCTTTATGTTGTACAATGCCAGTTTTAAATTTAAGTATCAGAGCATTGAACTCCTATATGGAATCATGAAATTATACAATTTGGATTTCATGGC
>NW_017731365.1:2987855-2991935 GCF_001890085.2 Hipposideros armiger | reverse complement strand
AAATGAGAAAGAATGTGTTGCGACCCCAGGGATGAGAAGCATCTCCTGCTTTCTTTGCCTTCCGCTGGTGAGGGGTCCTGGAAGCAATTCCATGGTTTGATTTACACTCAAAAACACACCAAATCTATTATAAACAACTTTGTAGTCATAACTTTGACAACTTAGAAGAAATAGACCAGTTTCTTGAAAACCAGAAACTACCAAAACTCAACCAAGATGAAATAATCTGATAGTCCTATAACCAGTAAAGAAATTGAATTCATAAGTGCAAAGACGCCCAAATAAGAAATCTTTAGGCCTAGATAATTTCACTGGAGAATTCTACCAAACTTTTAAATAAGAATTAACATCAATTTTACACAGTCTTTCAGAAAGTAGAAGAGACGGGCACACTTTCCAGCCTATGCTACAAAGCCAGTATTACTTTGATTTCAAATCCAGATAAAACAGTATCCAAAAAAAAAAAAAGGAAAAGAAAACTACAGACCAATATCTCTTATGAACTAAGACACAAAAAACTTCAGCAAAATATTAGCAATCAAAGCCAGCAATGTATGAAAAGAATTATATGCCATGACCAAGTGGGATTTATCAGTTTTTTCAGATATACAAGTCTGGCTCAACATATGGAAATTAATCAGTATAACCCATCATATCAAAGGCTAAAGAAGAAGAATCATACAATCATATCTGTTGACAAAGAAAAAAGCACTTGACAAACTTTAATAACCGTTCACGATAAAAAACGAAACAAAACAAAACAAAAAAACCCTCAGCAAACTAGGAATACCTCAGTTTGGTAAAGAACATTTATGAAAATCCCACAGCTAACCTCAGACTTAGGGATAAAATGTTTTCCCGGTAAGATTGAGAATAGGTAAGAATTTCAGCTTTAATTTGGAAATTTCTAATCACTGCAATAAGACAAGAAAAAAAAAAGGCATATAGATGGGAAATGAAGAAAGAAAATTGTCCCTATTGTCTACATAGAAAACAAGGAATCTATAAAACAAAAACAAAAAAGACCTCCTAGAACTAATAAGTTCATTAAGCTCCCAGAATACAAGATCAACACAAAACATACTAGATCATGCATACTCATCCTCAAAATGCTTTCCTTGGCTTCCTGTTGCACTTAGAGTAAATCCAATATCTTCCCAAAAGATAGTAAAGTCCCTGATTCCAGGAGGCATAACCTGGCTCCAGCCTTCTCTCTGTTACTGTTCCTCTCTCACTCCCCGCTACAGGCTCACTGACCTCTTTGTTCCTAGGATGTGCCAAGTTCTTTCCTACCTCGGGGCCTCTGTACTTGTCATTTACTCTGATAGCTTTCCCCTGGGCTCTTTGCACAACTGGTTCCTTCTCGTCCTTCACTCTGACCTTAAATGCCTTCCTAGACCTCTGAAGTCATCTTATTTATTTGCTTTTCTTGTTCATTACTTTCTCCCCCATTAGTGTGTAAGCTTGTTAAGGTGGGGATCTGGTGTCCACTATCATTTCCCCATAGTCACGCAGGCCTGCCCATGGTGGGTGCTGAGTAATATGTGTTGAGTGAGTGAGTGAAGGCTGTTTCAATATCACTATGTCCGACTGAGTTTTCCGCAAGTCCTGTGTCCAGCTGCATCTACCGTGTTTCCCCATGTATAAGACGCACCCTTTTCCGAAAAATTTGGGGTCTAAAAACTGGGTGCATCTTATACATGGGGAAATACGGTACCTTCTCTTCTTTTTATTATAGTTTCCCTTTTGATTTCTGCCTTTACTGTTTACTTTCAGTTTTGTTTCCACGAAAGGCTGCATAATCCAAGAATTAAGCCTTATCTTGTACCTCTCTAACAGAAATAGTTTAGTTATTGAGTGCTTTTACTTTTTCTTTCTTTCTTTCTTTCTTTCTTTCTTTCTTTCTTTCTTTCTTTCTTTCTTTCTTTCTCTTTCTTTCTTTCTTGAGTGCTTTTACTTGTCAAAGATGATTCTTTTCATGTTCAAGTACAGGGCTGAATGTGTAGTAGGTGATTAATAAATACCTGTATTGTGCAGCACATCCTGCCTTTCAACATTGTCTCAACTCACCCTCACAGCCTTCTGTAGATGGGCAGGGAGGACCTACCTCCTCATGAGGGCCTCCCGAGAGAGGATGGGCCCAAGGACGGAGCTGAGTTAGATCAGAACCAGGCCTTCCTTCATTCAGCACTAAATAAGCTGGGATTTGCTGAGTATCTCCTCTGAGAACAGGTACTACAGGGATTAGGGGTGCAACACGAAAAAGCTGGGTGCCAGAATGGCCTACTTATCTTGGGGAGTTTGGTTGGGGTTCAAATCCTGGTTTGGGGGTTGGGAGAGGAAAGTCAAATACCTTGGGGAAAAGTTGGGTTTTGTGTGACCTTGGACAAGTTATTTCCTCTCTCTTTCAATTGGGGGTAGTGGATTATAATAAAATGATGATTGCATGTAAACCCCTAGAGTAAGGGGAGCACTGCCTGGAACGTAGTAATGCCCCAAGCTATTAGTTGTTATTATCACTTTTTGTTAAAAGCCTCAAACCCAGTGAGCTACACTTTTGATATTGGGTAGAAGAGCTCTTTCCCAGAAACCCTCCCCCACGCAAGGCCAGCACTTCAGCACTTTCTTAATGTAGCAGGAGCTTGGTTGACAGGAGTGGGCTGACACTGTCTCTCCAGAGCAGACCTGGGCCCCCTTTGAAGCCCAGTGATGGAAAGCCTCCCCTTCCTCCCCAGTGTCAGTGCAGCCCCTTTGATTACCATAATGCAATTACAGA
Organism: Hipposideros armiger; assembly: GCF_001890085.2. Classification (NCBI taxonomy): domain Eukaryota; kingdom Metazoa; phylum Chordata; class Mammalia; order Chiroptera; family Hipposideridae; genus Hipposideros; species Hipposideros armiger. The sequence continues at coordinate 2,989,159 of NW_017731365.1, read as the reverse complement.
GCTGGACCCAAAGCCTGGGGCCCTGCCTACCCAGCCACCACTCCCTCTGTGCCTTTTGCATTTCAGAAAAGCTTCTGAGCTGGGGGAAAAGCCACCTTTCAGGCAGAGCCAGCCCCTCCTCCTTACAGCTGAGCTTTTCCTTAGAGCTTGTCCCTGAAGAAAGGCTGGACTGCAGAGAGCGGCCATCTCTGGGGGATGTAAAGCTGGGTCACGGGGATGATTTCATACCCACCAGTCTTTTCATCTTTAGAGCAGTGATCTCCAGAGAAATGACTTGGAAAGCTGCCTAAGCTCTACTGAGTGAAAAAAGCAGGTCTCAAAAGAGTATATACTCGTACATAAGGCTGCTCGGTTAGTTACCGCCAATAATGTCTGTAGCAGGTTTATCTCAGAGAGACTTCAAAAAGGTGCACTGCTTAAAATGAGATGCTGTTGCTGAAATTTGTTATCAGCAAGGGAGGTATTTGTTATCACTGTTTTAATATTTTACCTCACTGTGCGTAGATCTCCGGGGCCTGGTTTGTGCTGGAGCTATTTTCTCAAGAAAAGTCATGGCCCAGGTCCTCAGTCGCTGCTAAAGGTAGCAGGTAGCCTCACACTCAGGCATGGGAACAGTGCTGCCAGCTGTCAGAGAAACCAAACGCTATCCCAGCTGTAAATACAGGATTTTGTTGTTTAAAGCCCCTGAGATTTGGGGTTATTTTTCCCTGATGCAAAACTGGCCTGTCCTGACTGATACAGTTTAACTTTAAATGCATTTTCTGCTTATAAAAGCAGTACGTGCTCATTGTAAAAATGTAGACATCACAAAAATATGGGACATAGAAAAATGGAAATCCCATGCATTTCCACCCCTAGAGACAACCAATGTTGTTTGGTATGCATTCTTCCATATATATATGGATGGATGGATGGATATTGTTTTAACAAAAACAAAACTGGAACCATAGACTACGAGGTCTGACAATTAAGTTCACAAACTTCTTGCAATGATGTTGCTAACTGTTTTGATATCAGAGGGATTGATTATTCATTATGAATTTGTACCAACTAGACAAACAGTTAACCAAGTTTACTATTTGGAAGTGCTGAAAAGGCTGCATGAAATAGTTAGATGACCTGAACTTTTCACCAACAATTCATGACTCTTGCATCATGATAATGCAGGAGCAGCTCACACGGCACTGTCTGTGAGGGAGTTTTTAGCTAGTAAACAAATAACTGTATTGGAACACCGTCCCTACTCACCTGATCTGGCCCCCAAATACTTCTTTCTTTACCCAAAGATAAAGGAAATATTGAAA
>NW_017731365.1:2985043-2986125 GCF_001890085.2 Hipposideros armiger | reverse complement strand
GTCTCTAAGGGGGGTTTGCAGAAAGCAACCTCCGTACTGGCCCAGGTCCAGCTCATGGGACAGACAGTGGCCACATCATGGAACGGTCTCTCTTCCACAGACTTTCAAGTTGGCAACACAGAACATTCAATGCCAAGTTCAGGGCCCTTCTGAGCCTGCGACCCCATGTGACTGCCCTGGTCACAGGCCTGTGAAGCCAGCCCTATGGGGAAGAGCTGAGGTCATTCTTTAGGCTACTTTGCATTTCTGGGCCTCAGTTTCCTTGAGGTCGGTCAGGGTGGGCAGGCTTACCTGAGTCATGTAACAAAGGTGGGGCTCTGTAAGGTCACGTGGGGATGGGGCCTGAAAAGCAGCAGAAAGCGAGGCCCCTGTGGATGCTCTCAGGGTGGTTCTGCTTCTCTGTCCCCCATTCTCCTGCTGTCAGCTGGCTTCTCCTTCCTCAGGCTCTTCCCTGTTGTGTATTGAGCACCTACTGTGTGCCAGACATTGTACAAAGCACTTTGCATACTTGTAAGCGTCACAACAGCCCTATGCAGTGACAGTAACAATAGCATGTATGAATGCTTATGCTGTCCCAGGCACTGGTCCAATTGCTTTATCCATGTTAATAGATGTAACCCTCCAAACACTATGAGGCAGGGAGTGTTAGTAGTCCCTTTCTGCATTTGAGGAAACTGAGACCTAATGGCATTAAAAAACTGTCTGAGTGATTAAGTTGTAGGTGGCACAGTTGGGGTTTGAACCCAGGCAGTGAGGCCTCAGGTCCCCCACTCTTAAGCCCTGAATATGCTATCTCCCCAACCCCCCACATTGACTTTTGGTTTTTGCCTCTCATCCCTCCTTGCCCAGGGCTCCTGCCGGTGCCCCAGCTTCTCTCTGTAGCACACAGCACTTCCGCTTCAGCCCCCACCACCCCCACAACTGCCTCGGCCAGGTTCCCAACAGGCACTCCCATCGGTCCAGCTTACCTCCCCATGCAGGTCCCTGCATAGGTATCTGGCCAGCTAGGGCTGGGCTGGGGAGCAAGATCATGTGATACAGAGAGCACCCGACTGCCCCCTGGTGGCTCCTTGAGCAGGAGG
>NW_017731365.1:2948505-2984273 GCF_001890085.2 Hipposideros armiger | reverse complement strand
TCAGGGCAGGGCTGGGCTTTCTGGTCTGAGATGCCTGAACACAGGGCACTGGGCCTGGGAAGGTAACTATGAGGCCCTGCCACCTGCCAGGGGCAGGTTGAACACTTGATTTGCACCTGGCAGGGAACAGCCCTCTCCTCTCTCCATGGTGAGTCCTGAACTAGCTGGGCCACTCTTGGGCCACAAGCTGACCCTCTTGCATCTCCATCTGCTAGCCTAGACTGCCTCTAAGACTCTTTAGTTCAGACCCTCTACATTTTCTCCTACCCGAGTCCCTGTTTCTCCCTTCCTTGCTTTCACAGTGAACTCTTCACCATCAGCAAGCAGGGGCCACTAGACAAACATGTTTGGAGCACCCTCTCTGTGCCTTCCAGTACAAATATGCTTCTCCTAGGGAGTCAGAGGGTCTCCTGCTCTGGGTCAGAGGTGTGCCTTCTGCAAACAGCAGACCCCAGCAAGCCAGGGTCCACTGAGGTGGGGGAATCGTTCCTTTCCTCCTTCGCAGCAGTTATGTGCCTCTCAGGCTCACAGGACCTGAGCATCCTCTTCATCTGCTGTCTTATCTCCCTAGAGAGAATCCAGCACTCACCAGGCTCCCAGGCTCCACCCCTCTCAGCTGCCTTGGTGATCAGGAAGCCCATTTCCAGCCCCATTTTGCCCTCTCTCACCTTGCCTCTAATGTTGATGGTGTTAATAATAACCCCCTTCAATTATGCTTTTATTTTCATAAGCCCTTTCACAGCTATTATGCCATTTGAGTAAAAGCAAGAGCTCTCTAGTGGTTTGGAGCTGCTTGATGGAGAACAGCCTGCCTTGTGCAGGGTGAGCATCACATCTATCAGGGATGCTGCCAGCAGGACTCTGGCCCTGGCTGAGTGGGAGGTGGGACCAGCTAACTTAGGAGGTTCTGGGTTCATTCTTTTATAGCTGAATAAACTGAGGCTCAGAGAGGTTATGGAAAACTCACATCACCTCTCTGAGCCTCAGCTTCTTCTCAGCTTTCAAATTGAAGCTCTCCCCCCACCACCCCAGAATGTGGCTTTTCCCCGAGCAGGGGAGCAGGGGAAGTGGGCATCTAGGCAGTACAACAAGTGACTTTCGCCAAAGCGGGTAGGCAGTACAGGGTGGCATGATCCTTTATTCTTCCCCTCCCACAAGGCTGACAATATCCCTCACAGCAACAGCCCCCAGAGCAAAGACTGGCTATTTTGGCTTATTCTTCATATACATAGCTCTGCCTTTCTGTGGTGACAATACTAACTCTCCACGTGGAAGCATCTTACAATTTACCAAGAGCGCTCATGCACAGGCCTGTGTCAACAGGGTACTTGTCCCCATTTGACAGATGAAGAAACTGAGGTTCTAAGAGACTCCCCTATCCTTCATGGCCAAAGGCTTATCACACACCTGGCCAGGTAGAAGAGACATCAGCCATTAGGCTGTTTCCCAGTCAGTTCAACCTGTGACAGAGCCTCCTGCAGCCCAGCCTGGGCCAGGCCTGGAGGATATAGAGATGCTGGGGACTGCCCCTCTCCGTGGTTTTCCCCAAGTGCCCAGCAGCCTTTGAGGACACTCAACTGGTCCCAGGACCTGCTCCACTGCGGGAGGCCTTGGGTGTTCTCGCCCACCCCTCCAGATGGAGAGAAGGGGCACATGGAACTATTGTTGGGGTCTTCTCGCGTCTGTTTTCTACCTTTCCCTCATCCATCCTCGTTACTTGGATAGCTTCCTAACTCTCAGTTAATTACAAGATTCTGGGATATGGGATGGTCCCTATATTTTCCAAAGGCCAGGCCACAGCCTTCATAGCCTGGTTGGAGGAGGAGGGCCATAACCACAGTGAAGAGGTGAGGGCTGCACAGACCTTTATTATGGAAATAGCTTTGCAGTGGTCGCTGGTTGTAGCTGACCTCCCACAGGATCTCACTGGGATCATTGTAATAGGAGCTTAGGACCCCTGATGAGTGCCTTCTGTTTCCCCTTCAGAGCTCTCATAGAACGTTGGAAATTCGTTTTCAGTTTATTTGAGAAATAAATTTGAGATACTTGAGTTCTCTTAAAGCTTAATTCAGTAGGTAGAGAATAAGCAGCTCTTAACACAATCCCCCAAGCATATCAGGAGGCTCACTCTGGAGGGGCCTCTGTAGGGCGTGCATCTGGCCTGGCTCCAGGAAGGAAGACTTGGAGGCTATGCAGCCACCTGGGAGCTGCTAAACATCATCATGTTTTTATGGATAGTGCTACCACCAGAGCTTCCTCCACTCTCTGGGCCCTAATGTGGGGAGAGAGGAGAGGAGAAGGGACAGGACCTCAATAGGGCATGTAGGCTGGGAGACATAGGGACACTTCTGTCTGCCTCTGATGCCACCACTGGGAGGTGGGGGTGCCTGTGCCTGGTGCTGTCCAGTGGCTGAATGCCCTTAGGTCACATATCTGGGTAGCACATGGTGGTCTTGTCGCTGCCACCTGTGCAGACAGTCCTGCAGCCTATGTGTGTGAGGTGGGCTTCATGTCCTCTCATCTCTAGAGCCACCCTGCTTCCCGCTTCCACCCGGCACCGAGCGTGGTGTCTGCATACAGCCGGCGCTCAGCTGGTTGGGAGCACTGTGCAGAGCTGGAATTCCAAAGCCTGGAAGGCCCTCTGAAGTGACTGAGACACAATAGGGCAGATTGATTCAAGTTGCTGGTTATGACCCACTGGTGAGTTGTGAAGTCAAATGAGTGAGTTGAGACTAGCACGCGATGGAATGCATGACATGTAGCATGTATACACGTGACTTGTATTCATCTTTTGTTATCGGTATATATATATTTTGGGCACTCTGTGTGTGTGTGTGTGTGTGTGTGTGTGTGTGAATAGGGGTCATGATGTAAAAATGTATTTCTTACTGTGGGTCTTGATGAAAACATATTGAAAGCTACTCCCATGAGTTGTCCCGCAGAGATTTGGGGGTCTAGTCTCAGCCTGCCTAGCTACCTGTGCCCCTACAGCTCACACCCCTAGCCGCACTATACATTTTTCCCTCCTGTCGTCCCCACCCATGTGTCTGCCCACTGTATTGCAGCCACCTGCATCATCTTGATGACTGATTGTTGGGGTGGAGTGAGGACAGACAGTGAGGCCCCAGCCGAGGGGATGAGCTCCCCACTCACCTGAGTGTGGAGTCAGGCAGATGACAGGTTTAATGCTACTTGACTGCTTATCCCCATCCCGTGCCACCTCACCCAGCCTGCATGGCCTGCGCGCTCAGGCTAGAAGTCCTTCCTCATGTCTTACCATTTTCTCTGCCTGTGGCCAAACTTCCCAAGTCTGCAGGTCTGAGCTGGGTTCAGATGAACGTGAAGTAGTGCAGGTCGGGGGCTGCCTCCCCCAGCAGCACCCCCAGCACATACAGCAGCAGATGCCCCCATCCTGATAGGAGCTTTCCTGGGTCTTTGGGGACAAGCTTGCCAAGACAAGGTTGTTTGCTCTGGCCACTCCATTCAGGAGAAAAGGACTTATAGAGTATTTGTTTAGACAACAGTTAATTACAAGTTCCTTAATTATGGGATGGTCTCTGTATTTTCCAAAGGAGAAAGTGGTATATGGAAGCTTCTAAGTATTTATAAACAAGACTGCTTGGGGAAAGATAGTCCCTGGAGAAAGAGGGGCTATAAAGATGAATGAGAGGTGGGTCCTGCCCTCAAGCTGCTTACAGGCTGTGGGGAGGTCTGAGTGGAAACAGATATACTAGATAAGATATGGCCGTAAACATTAGATAAGAAAATGGTCAGAAGTACCGAGGTGTGCCAGGGCAGCACTCCCAAGCAGAGAGAGGGTGATTGTCTATGTGTCCTGGTGAGGTGCAGTTTCCAGGGGGAGCCCAGGAGGGTTTTGGAGGAGGTGGAGGCATTTAGTCTGAGCAATGACATGGGACATGGTGGGTCACCCCTCTTGTCAAGACCAGGAAGTAAGCCCTTTCACCCGAGCAGCCATCACACATAACTTGTAGGTGGGCGCAGGGGTAGCATTAAGTTCTGACCATTGGCTCACATAGCAATGCATCATTTTCCTGGAACATGCGGGGGTGAAGAGAAAAATCAAGTATTTAGGACTTCATTTTGCTAAACAGGAAACTATTTCAGTTAAGCTAGAATTTAACTTTCTATAACCCTCAATTTACTGGGGTGGTTTTTTTTCTCTGTGCACCCACTGTTTCAGAGAAGCAAGAGATCATAGGGGACAAAGCTCTTGTTAAGAATTTAATAAATAATGTGATAGCATTTTGACCAAAAACAATACCTGTAGTATGTAGCGATGCTTTGGGCTGCATTTACTTAATTCTGTCCTCATACTGTTTCATGTCTTATCGTCAAGGTCAATATTTCTCACAGTGCAGTTCCAGGGTCAGCAGCATCACCTGAGAGCTTGCTAGAAAGGCACCTTGTCAGCTCCCTCCTCAGACCCCCTCTGTCAGAAGCTGGGGCTGGGGGACAGGCAACAGCCTATTTTAACAAGCTCCCCACCCCCAGGTGATGCAGATGGGCACTGAAGTTTGAGGACCTCTGCCGAGGCTCTGGCTTCTCAAAGTGTCACCCACAGACCAGCAGCAGCGTGGCCATCACCGGGGAGCTTGTTAGAAACTCAGAACCTATGGCTCCACCCCCACGCTCTCCAGGTTCAGAATCTGCCTCTGAGTAAGACGAGGGTTCTATGCGCAGCACAGCCTGAGACGTGCTGGTCTGAGGCCTTTTCCTAAAGCACCAGGTGTCATCTCTGCCAGCTAACTGTGCTCATGGCCCCATCATTCTCCCAAGCACAACTGCTCCGTAAGCCTCATGGAACTCCTTAGGGTATGTGCTACAGATTCAACACCTGAACCTCCCTGGAGTGACTGTTAAAAATGCAGGCTCTCAGGTCCTCCCTCAGACCTCCCAAATCAGAATTTCTGTGGCTGGGGCCCAGGAACCTGCATTTCTAACTCGGGCCCCAGGCAGGGGGCAGCGATGTGTTGAGTAAGATTCCCGTCTGTCTCCCCCTCCACCTCCTTTCCCCACATCCATCCAGGCAGCACCCAGTCCTGCCCTCTCTGCCTTCCTGAATCATCTGTTGTAATTGGTTCCTCCTTTCACATTTTACATCTTCCCCCTTTCAGTCTTTCATCATTGTTTTCTGGGCCCTGGTTCTAGCCTTCAAACAAAAGGTTTCCCCAAGTACAGGACCCTTGTACCCCAGGAAACAAGGATGGGACTGAGGGGCACCACGAAGACTTGGAGACCCTGCCCAAGGGGGCACCTGCAGCCCTGCCATGGTGCAGTGTATCACCGGGGGTCAGGCCCTGTGTCGCAGCATCCTCTCCCTTCTTTGGGCAGGCAGGGGAGGAGGACATCTTTTTAGGGGCCTCAGCTTCACTCTGATCTCCTTCAAGAGAAGAGATCCTTTGGGATGTGGCGTCTCTACCATCCTCCCTAGTCCTGGGCACAAAGGCCCATGAGGACCTCAGGATTGCCCTCCCCCTACATTCATGTCGCTGTTCCAACCTCAGCCTGTTTCACAGAATAAATTGAGTCAGCATCACCGAGGCACAGGGAACATGGCTTTATTTCACCCTGGGGCTCGCTACCAAGCTGCCTCTGGGTGGGAGGTTCTGCAAGCTCTTGTTGTGCTCAGAACTCACCTGTGGTTGCGGGGATGAGACAGTCCCTGAGTGCCATGTGCTGAGAGAGTGGGGCACATGGGGGCTGCCAGAGGAGGGCTTCCAGAGGAGGAGGAGGAGGGAGTCCTATTGTTCCACAGCATAGCCCCACTGTCCCTCTGGTGGGACCGGAGGAGAGGGTCACTACTAGTTCTTCCCCTGGAGCCCAGGGAAGGGTTTGCAAACAGAGGAAGCTCTAGGGGAGCAGAAGTGGAGATAATGCTTTGTTTGATCTAAAATGATAAAAGTGCACACACAGACTTCTTGTAACCTAATAGCTGTGGATGCCTAGCACAGCTCCCCTGTAATCGTCTCATTTAATCTGCTCAAGCCTCTCTTCTGGATTGGTGGTATTATCTCCACCTAACAGCTGAGAAGAGAGGCTCCGAGAGGTTAAGGAGCCTGTACAAAGACGTGGTGGAGGCACCATTTGAACCCAGGTCTTTGGTGTTCCAGAGGCTGCCAGGTCTTCATGTGATGCAAGAGAAGGGTGCGGGTGGCCACATGCAGGGTGCCACAACATGTCTGGTAGGCACCCATACACTGTTTGCCAAATGAAGTTGGCAGGTTGCAAGGGAATAGCTTTCCCACACTGGCCTCCCTCCGTGCTGGCAGGAGTCCTGTGGGTGCAGAGAAGGCAGCTTACCGTGGGAAGGGTCACACAGCAAGGCCTCATTCGTGGGCATTTTACAAGACGCTAATTAGCGAACACACTTCTGGCAGCTCCCTGCTTGCCACAGAAGGCTGTCAGCCCTGAAGACAGGCCAAAGCAGAGAAGCTGGCCTCCTGCCCTCCTCCCCCTCCCCCGTGGGGCTGCCAGACTCTGTTGGGTGTGTGTGTGTGTGTGTGTGTGTGTGTGTGTGTGTGTGTGTATGCAGGGGTGGGGGGCTAGTCTCATCTGATGTAGGTTAGTAAATGGTATGCCTTGTGTCCTTCAGCACCAATAAGCTGCTCTGCCAGTAGCCTCTGCCCAGAGCTGTAAATGTAATATGTGAAATCTGGCTGGTTGCGTCTTTCGAGAGCCACCTCACCTTTTCCACCTCACACCACTTGGGGTTTAGCCAAGCCCTGGTCCTGGTCAGCCAAAGGTGCCAGGCTTTACAGGAGAGATCCACTTCCAGGAAGATCTGAAATGAAGGGGAGATGCGCCAAGGCCTAAGGGCTTTGAGAGGTCAGGTCTGCCATCCACCTGCCAACCCACCAAACCTCAATGGGACGGAGGAAATAGCCAATAGCCAAAGCAAATGCTTCTGGATACAGGCTCTGCCTCCTGGCAGAACAGACAGCCGCATAGTGAGAGGCTGGGACCCACTTCTCCTTCTCCCTCCACATACACACACCCTGAAGCATGCTTCTCTGTCCTTCGTGGCCCCGCTCTTGGGTCTGGCGAGGAAGGGACTGGAGACAGGCACTTAGTAGCTGAGAAGAGGGAGTGACCACAATGTGCAGCTTTCGAGCCTGGCAAGGATTTGACTGTGCAGGGACTCTCTGGGCTGGCAGGTCATGGAGGGCATAGTCAAACCCCTGGCACTGTTCTCCTGCCCTTGTACCTGGGGCTTCAAGCCCATGTGTGGCAGTGGCGCTGTCTCCTCCTTGGGCATTGGGTTTGGTTGCCCCTCTGAGCACAGCCAGCTGGCAACAGTCTGAGCCTTCCCCTTCCCCTCCCCAAGCATTGAGTGTCACAGTGCCCAGGGGAGGACAACTTGTCCTCCAAGGTGGCAGCTGCCTGTTTGCCACAGCAGGCTCATGCCCTCTGATTGGCACACCCTTGTCCAGTGCCTGCAGAGCACCGAGTTGTGCCCACAGCAGCAGACAGCAGGTATAGGCATCAATCTGCTAACAAGCAACTTGGGGAAGTGAACATTAGAAAAACAGTACAGAGAGAACTTGATGGCTGTGGAGCCACGCCGAGGGAGAGGCCAGGCTGTAAGCAAACAGGTTTCAATAACAGTTAGTGCAAATGAAATATGGCCCCAGACACGAAGGGAAGGGAAGCTCCCGTTTGCAGCCCCTGCCCATGTGTGTCTGCCTGTAAGGAACTAGCAAGTTGGGTCTCTGGGCATATGACCTTTCACACATTCTGTCTCTGCCCAAATGGCATTCCCTGTGCCAACCACTGATAGGTAATGCCTGGATTACCCAGAACCTCCAAGTGTCCAGGATGCTGTTGGCACTCTGTTGGTAGCACACAGACAAACAGAAAAGTTATTTGACGTTTGTTTAAAATACAATAAAACAAGATGCTTCCTCGCTTGGTTAGCCAGCCAGTCTGCAACACTGCCTGTCCCTGTCTCTGTCCAGAGTGCTGGAGAGCCATCCCAGGCTCTGAATCTCAGAGCTCAGCCTTGCAAGGGCCTCATTCAGTGAATAAGAGGCTTGCAGGTGTACGGACACAGGCATGGATTTAGGCTTTGAGGAAACGTTCATTGGTTCACCAGTTGTCATGTTTTGATGAAGTAGCTTCCTCTGTGCCAGGCACTGTGCTGGAGGCAGACATGGACAAAGCATACTCCTCATTCCCATGCGGCCTGCGGCGTGGTCAGTTACACCCGCTGATATTCAGTGACCATTTACTTCACGCCTGGATCTTTTCTAGGCATTTTTTCAAGTGTACTCTTCTTTAATCCTCACGTCAACCTTATGAGGCAGGTATTGTTATTTCCCCCAGGTGAGGAAACTGAGGCACAGGAAAGTTAAATGACATGGCACCAGGGTTCCAACCCAGGCAGTCTCTCCCCAGAACCCCAACTATTCAGGACAGTGCCTTGCAGAAGGAGAGAACATTTTTGCACATAGCTGCAGGAAGATAGAAAGCCACAAGGAAGTTATGGCTGACGCACATAACTTTGGCTGAAAGGAAACTTTCTTGGGATGAAGAGAATGGTGTGTGGGAATGAGGCAGGATCCCTAGGCCACGCAGGCAATCAGTCTTGTTCCTGACAGCTCTGCTTGACGCATGAAGCAGGTAGGCAGTGTCCCAGGATGGAAGTACTAGTATTTTCACCAGATTCTCTCATTAAGTCTCACCGGGAAGACTGGTATACGTTCAAATCATCCAGGGAGTTTAAAAAAAAAACCACCATTTTCAGACCACACGCCATGCCAATTCAATCAGAATCTCTGCTGGCAGGTTTCAGGCTTGAAGATTTTTTATAAACTCCCCAGACAATTTCAAAGTGCAGGTAAGATAGAACCACTGCGTTAGACCAAAACCTTCCATCAACCACCACATTTCATCCCTGAAGAAGCTGTAACCTCCCTCTTCCTCCTCCTCCCAAATGGCTGTCTGGGGTGTGTGTGTGTGTGTGTGTGTGTGTGTGTGTGTGTGTGTGTGTGCGCGCGTGTGTGCGTGTGTGTGTGTGTGTGTAGCTACATCAGGACGAGAAGAACAACAGTCTGGCCATGAGAGCTGACAGTTGGCTGGAAGGGTGGCAGAGGTGAGCTGGACTTGCCTCCTTCCCTCTGGGTTTTTCTTTTTCACCGACCCCTGGGCCCTGGGCCCGGTGTTCTGCTGCCCCAGTGCCCACAAAACCCCCTCCCCTGGTTTCCCTGTAACACAGCCTGCTTACCTGGCATTTTCAGAAGGAACTTTATCAGTAGCCAAAGGCAACTGAGAACATATAGATAGTAAAACAGTGGGCCAGTTCCCAAAGTACAAGTTATGCCAAAGAATCCTCATGTAAGAGACAAGGAGTTGGCCTGAGTTCCAGCACCTTTTATGTGGGAGCTTGCAGCCGAGGTACTCAGCTTGGCTGTGGTGTACTGGAGATACTCCCTCAAGTTCAATGGCCTCACCTTGGTAGCGTGAAATTGGCCATGGTGGGAGTATTTCAAATATTGTTTAAAATAAAACAAGATGCTTCCATGCATGTTGTTTTTTCCCTCTAGGGAGAAGATTGTTAAACGTTAGCCAGCACACCACTGGCTCAGACCATCCCCACTTCTTTGCTCTCCTCCGTGTCCTGACCACCCTACCCCGCCCCCACCAACTCCTTTTGTTTCCCAGAAGCTGGTTTCCCTGGCTGGGTCTCACCTAATTCATTCTCACCTGGGGGTTATTTTAGGAGCTTTTCTTCTTTTCCAATTGTAAGGGAGGTCTTGTTTCTCTGACAATGATCTTAAACCTGAGCAGAAAGAGTAGTGAAGTAGTATCAGCAACTGTAATTTCCAAGCACGGGAGAAGCGTTTACAAAGGAGCCATTCACACATCTGCCAGCACCCAGGAAGAAGAGCCTTTAGGGGAGGCAATAACTTTTCCATCTGTATGTCCCATCACCCCTCACTTCCAGACACTTGACACACACACACCGCGATTACATAGTTCCAGTCCTCCGTGCAAGTGTTAGATACAGGCATGTCACCAGCTCCGTGAGGGGGAGTAGCAGACACTAAATGACAGATGATAGCAGAGTTGTCTTCCTTTTCTGAGGCCCTTCCAGATCATCTATGGGAAGCAGTTGGAGGAAAGAGTGCCCAGGGGAAGGGGAGGGGGCTGTAGGGGTGTTGAGGTACAAGGCCTTCCAATGGCCCAAGGGCAGGAGGGGAGGTGGAGGAGGATAGAGGGAGAGCAAGGGACTTTAGCAAGGAGGAGGGATGGGCATAGGGGAGCAAAGACAAAACGGACTGGGAAGAGAAATGCCAGGCGTGGGCCAGATCAATCGAGTTACTTAGACAGTGACTTATTGGCTGTCTCCAGAGCAGCCAATAAGACTGTGTTATTTCTGAAGAGAGTTGTTAGGGTCCGGCTTTCATTGCATATCAGATCCAGGCTGGGGAGCGTGCAGGAGGCAGGGCTGTGGTGGGGCGGCCTCTCTCGGTGCCCATCAGCACATTTTTGCTGGCCAGCCTGGGGTGAGGAGGGATTTTGCACCTTCATAGCCCCATCCTCCTTGGGGAGCGCCTTATGATCGATCCCCTTTGCTGTCCTCTGTGGCCCCATGAGGCAGAAGGTCTGTTTTAAAGATGAAAGGTTCAGGTTCAGAGACGTGAGAGGACTGCCAGATGTTGCAGGCCTTTAAATGTCAGATCTGAGCTTAAGGCCTGGGTCTCCGGCCCTGCCCACTCTCCCACATGGTCTCTTTCAGCAGGGGACTTAGAACTCCCTGTTTCATACAGCCTACCCTGAGGGCCGCAGCACTCAGCTTGTAGGATTGTCAAGGGCGTGCAGTGTCGTCTGTGTCCCAGAAGGCAGGAGCTATTTGCTTTCTTCCTGCGCTGGGATGCTCAGGCCAGGGCCCTGTGGGGTGGGGGAGGCTCAGTCACTGCCCCCACCTGGCCTCTGCCGTGCCTCCTGAAGGCACAGACCCAGCTGTGAGTGAGGGCTGTGTCTGTGAGTGTGGCCCAGGAGCCTCCTTGTTACTGGCATGACGTCCTATCCTGCCAGGTTACCGTAGTTCGCCTGCTGGTCTCTTGTGGCATTTTGAGTGGCCTCATGAAGCTCGGCTCAGCTCAGCACAGCCTCCTTGACGTTGGCTGTTTTGGTCTCCAGGCGCCAAGAGCTACGTCAAGGCTGAGGTATGGGGGCCAGCTCTGGCTGTGGGGCCAGCCTGGATTCTCAAGCACGAACGTGCCTGCAGCCCCCTGGAGAGGTTAAGGTGGCCTCCTAGGTGCCACCCATAGGCCTAAAACACTAAGGCTGGCACTGCCTCTGCATCTTTACCTAGCATCTCAGGTGTCATTGTAAGGAGGTGTTCTGAAGGGGCAGGCACCACATTCCCTGGCTGGGACCCCTTGGGGATAGAGGCAGAGAAGCTGATAGGTCCTGAAAAATTGGACATTCTGGCCAGAAAGAGAGAATTCAGGTCAGAAGTGGGTCAGCCAGGCATGTGTGAACTCTGCAGTGCACTCCATCCTGGGCAGGGCAAGGGATGCCGCTATTCATTTCTAAGCTGCCAAGGAAGCCAAAGAATTTGGGCGCTGGGCCACCAGGTTGGGGAACCTTGGATCTCAGTTCCACAGGGGACCTTCTTCGTCATGGGGCCCAGCCCATGGCTGGTCTCGGCTGGGTCACCTCTGTGCTCAGCAGCTCACTCAGTCCCCCTTGCCACTTCCCTGGGCCCAGACCCCTCCTCCCCTCAGCGTCCTTTTAGACTAGGGGCGCCACACGTATGAATAATGGGGCCCTGAAGTGGTTGTTTTTTCTTATCTTGCCTCTAGTTGGCCCCACTGGCATACATAAGGTTGCCTGTCAGTAGTGCTAATGATTAGTGAAGGGCGGTCAAGCTGACCTTGGGGAAGTAATTTTCTCTTAAGTACTGTCCACTCTGATTCTGTTATTACTGGTTACTTTAAGCTTCCACAGATCTAGTATGTGGGGGAGGAGTTTGGGATGGCTGTCTGCAGCAGGAGGACTGGAGCCATCTGCACAGGTGGGAGGAGGGTCACACGGGCATGGGGTCATTGGCTGCGTCCTTGTGAGATGACAGGAACAGTCACTGGACTGTGTCCCACCTACGTCAGCATTTGTGGAGTTTGATCTAGATTGGGGTGCATTGTCTCTGCCATGGGTCAGTGAGTGGCTTTAGTTCCCACCCAGGATACCAGGCCTCACAACATACGTCCATCGCCATGAACAGACACTTGGGGACCAGGGGACAGTCAAAAGACTATTATTCTGGTTTCATAAAAGAATTCTGGAACCTCACATCCTACATTCTGCGGTCACAGGCTGAAAGAGATGAGGTCACCCTGGAATGCCTGGTGAACGTAAAGCTTCTAATTGTCTGTAATAGTGAACGTTAGAATCAACCTGAATGTTCAACCACAGAAGCAGGAGCCTAAGTGCTGTCCCTCTATGCCATGGACTAGATGCAGCTATAATAAGGTCACTGACTTGTCACCTTGAAGATGTTTACTATGTGTTATCAAGGAAAGTATGTTATGACATCATGTCTAGGAGGCGATTTTTGAAATATAAATGTATGTGTGTATGTACATGCATATTAAAAATTAATATGAAATATTAAAAGAAATAATTGGAAAGGTCATAGACCAACACATTAAGAGTGATTAGTTCTGGATGGTAGCACATGGGTGGTTTTATTTTATTTTTGCCCATCAACATTTCCTCATTTTCTAAATTGGATTTCTAATGCTAAAGGGCCAGTGTCCTAGCACAACCTTGGTCCACAGAGGCCTGGCCCTAACTGGCAAATGTGCACAGAATGGGTCAGGCCAGAGGAAGGGCCCCAACGCTTGAATGTGATCACAGAGTTGTTTAATAAAATGGTGTTGATGGTGGGTCTACTGTGCCCAGCTCAGGGTGAAAGAACTTATGATCTAATTCAGGAGGTAAGACATTCATTCATTCATTCATTCATTCATTCATTCATCCACCCAAGAAATAGTTATTGAGCTCCCTGTGGGCACTGTGCTAGGTACCACACTTTATAGGGGTAAACAAACATTTTCACAGGTTGCAGAGCATGATGCATGATACAAGACTGGTGTAAAGTGTGATGGGACTTTGGATAGGGACCAACGGGAGTGACAGAGGAGGTGGCCTTTGAGCTGGGATTTGAGGCTCAGCAGGCCATCGCTGAGTGGTGATGAAGGCATGGCCCATGGCGGAGGGGAGAGCTGAGTCTCCTCTTCCTGTCCAGGTGGTCCCACATCCAGAGACCTGGCTTCTGTTCCCACCGAGCTGCCCATGCATGGGCTGTGTGGCCTTGGGGAAGCTTATTTAAACTCACCGAGCCTCAGTTTCCCCATCCACAAAAGTATAGATCATAGCATACCCTCCTCTCCACTCTCCAGCCATCTCCTCCTCTTGTCAGGATGCTGCAAATATAAACAATCTTTTTCAGCTTTATCTGGAAACTCTGGGTTGGTCTCTTGGGCTCAGCGCCTGCTGGCTTGGCTGTTTCGGGTTGTTGATTCTGCCAGTTTTGACACAGTCTGGTGGTTTCGTAGCTCCTTCCTCTAAGCAGCTCAAACAACATGAGAAGTGAAATCAGAGAAAAGAGATGCACTTAATCTGCTCCCTGTACCTGTGAAGGCCGTCACCATCCTTTGGCAGTGTGGTTTGGAGAACACCGCAGACCCTGGAGAGGCCAGCTCAGTGGTTTTAACAGATGTGAAAATGACAGGCTGAGAACTCAAGCAGTGCTGCTGTCTCCAGGCCTGGAGTCATAGAGATTTGCTCTCAGGCTGGGCTGCAGCTGGTCCTCATGCCATACAAGCAGGAGCGTCACAGAGAGACCCTCCTCCCCCTCTCATGAGCACCGGCCACTCTGTAGGCTGCTGGCTTCCCTGGCTCAGTGACGGAGGAGTCACAGAGTTCAGAGAGAGAAAAGTGCTTAGCAGCCCCCTAGCACAACCCCCTCTGGAGAGACTTGAGGCACAACCAGTGAACCCCAGTGGCAGGTGGGGAGGTGGTGTGACAATAGCTCTGAGCCTCAGCCCCCATCTCTGAAGTAAGGCTGTATTAACAGCTGAGGCTGTGACCCCCCTCAGCCCAGGGTGCAGCCCTTAGTGAGTTGCACCTTGAAACCTTCCTATTGTGATTACGGTTTGGGAACTGAGGGGCCAAAGACGGGATCTGGCCTTGGCCTTGCCCCTCTGTGTTGTGGGACGAAGCACATGGATTTTGGCACCAGGAACTCTCCCGCCTTTACTACTTACTGGCTTGGTGACCTTCGGCACAATCAAAGAAAAGCCAGAGCTGAACAATAGTTTAAAGCAAGAAAAATAGATTTTGTTCAATAAGAGAAAAGAGACCTCAGAATAGAACGTGGTTCAGTTATAAATGCAGCATGGGCAGTTGGGAATTTATAGCCAGGGAGCCAGGGTTGGAGGGGTGTCAGTGGATAGAAAGTTACTACAAGGAAAACCATCACGGGTAAGGGGACATTCTGGCTAAATGACTTCCCAGGATTCTTGCTGAAGGCAGACCAGGGTACTCAGACACCACCTAGGGTGTGGTGGAAGATAAGGAACCTGACTAGACATAGGAGGGTGATCACATATTGAGGGTGGAGGATTCGCTTGTTAAAAACAAAATTTAACTGAGTCAATTTTAAAGATCTTATTGTCTTTATTCAATGATCCATGAATTGGGCATTGTCCAATCTAGCAGATAGAAGGGAGCTCTGAGGAGCTTTGTACAAAATGAGAGACCTAGGCAGAAGGGAGTGGGAACAAGGAAGTTATTCTAGGCAAGAAAAGCGGGTTGGTTATTGCAGGATTACTTTCCTTTAGGGGATCGCAGGGGTCCACCAGGCAGATGACCTAACTAGTGCTCATCAGATGATTCCTGATTGATTGGTTTAAGATTTCATTTCTGGGAGAGCTAAAACTGTAAGCTTAGTCTTGGTGTGATGATGTGGCTTAACATAAGCGACTCTAGTTTGGGCCTGTTGTTAACAGGCTAACCCAACTTAGCAGGTTTCTTGCTAAAATGGACAGTGAAAGATGAACATGGAAGTGCAAAATTCTGGCTTGGTTGAAAAATTCAGGGAAGCCAGAGTCGAGTTAGAGAATCTTTGTCAGCACCGAGAATCTGAGCCTCAGTTTCCTTATCTGCAAAACGGATCATCGTGAGGACCCATCTAATGCAGGGCCTCAAATATCAGTCCCCAGAAGCGGCCTTCTTTGCCGGACCCATTTAGACAAGGTACAGAACCTCCCTGGGCCTTGATTTCCTTCTGTGTCACATGGTGGTTATAACACCCTGTGAAATCATTTTACCTCTTAAAAGCCCAAAGCAAGGGGGTTTCTTACATGGGCGGTCAGGGGCAGAGGGGACGAGGTCTGTCCCTCCTGCCCACACCACTGACTGGGCTGTTGGCTGTGGCCATTACAAGCTGCTGCTGATGTGAAGAAGGAGAAGGTTCCAGTTAATCCTTTTTTCCCCAGCCATTATGGGGGCCTAGCACCCATGGGAAGAGCCAAGAACTGCCTTGGGCAGCCCCCACCTTCAGCCGCACTCCAGGCCCAGTAAGGGGCAGGGAAGAGCTGAAGCTGGCAGCTATCTAATGTGACATTAGCAGAACAGTGAGCTCAGGAGAAAGCAGTAGGGGGTGGGAGGAACCGACATCAGTTGTTCTTGCTTTTCCTCCCCTCCCAGGAACAATCCCTGCTCATAACCTCACATTCTAGAATCAGCCTTGTCTCTGTTGCTTTGCCTACCTGAGCCTCCACATTTGCCTTGGGCTCTGAGTCCCTCGCTACCACCTCCTGTCTTCTTATCTGTCATGTGGGTTCCTCCCGGCAGGACAGATAATGACTGGCCCTACTTGCCACCCTGCAGCCAATCTTCTTGCTTGTGATCCAGCCAGCTCCCAGCCACCCTGCAGCCTAGTAACTCCCCAGCTGCCCAGAATGTCTTTTCGTGCCCACCAAGTGTATGTGCCAGGCACGGTGTTCCGCCCTAGGCATTCAAAGACACTGACCCTGCTCTCAGGAGCTTAAGAGTTTCCTGTGCTCCCAGGGCATGACAAGGGACTGGGCCCTTGGTCTAACAAACAGAGTCGGGGCCCTCAGGGAGCTCAGAGCCAGGTCACCCCAAGGTGCTAAGGGAGGGCAGACTCCTGAGTGGGGTTTGGCTGCCTATTCACGGAGCCTAGGGAACCCTCCGCATCACTTCTCTCTGGTCTGATAGGCAAGTATCCGCCATCTCAGCGTCAGCCTGGCTGCCCCGTGGCTTCCTCCCACTCTGCCTCAGTTTCCTCAACTTCTTCCCAGCTCTGATGATCTCTCTGCTATGATCTATACAGCCCCTGGCCAGAAATCCATGAAAATGAGTACCTTGAGCGACCTTCCAGTTGGTGCTCTCAGCTGAAGCCACGTCCAGGGCCTCTGACCTCCTGTGAGTGGTGGTGAGGCACTTGGGAGTTGGAGCGCTTTCAGAAGTCTGAGGCTTGACACCTTTTTCCTTTCCACATGGTCTTACATCCAGGTCATCTCACTGGCGAAATCCGGCTGAGACGTTGCTGGCCAAGCTCTGTCTCTGCATGCTCTGACGTTAGGGCGCGTGCTCAGCTAGTGTGCTCAGTGCAAGCACCGGACTAGCAGCAGGGAGCAGGGGCCCCTCCACTTGTTCAGTGTGTGTTGCTGGAGCATTGAGCTGGCATACTGCCTACAGTTGTGTGATTGATTTCTCACTGCCTCCCTATCAAGCAGGCAGAGTGGCCCTCATACAGGTGAGAAAACCGAGGTTCAGGGATCCTGCCTAGGGCGACAGAGTCCCTAGAAAAGCCGTTATTGTCTTCTGACTGCAGAGCTCTGTTCAGCATCTTAACCAACTCTTCCCGCCCAATATCACATGAATGAAGGATCTAGGGGTGGTCACCTGAAGCACGTGATGGTTACTGGGCTACAAGTTTCAGAAGTGTTTTGTCATGGACAAGAAGGGACACGGCTGTTCTGCACTGTGGCCCAGAGCAGAACCAAGAGGCATGGGAGATTCTAGAAACAATCTGATAATATCTCCAGGAAACCCTTCCTTCTCAGGGCAGATCAGCATGGAAAGGCCTGTTGTGGGACCTCAGAGATTCTGTGATTCTGTGCCCCTGGCTTCTGTTGGAGGTGCAGTCCCTGGGCCATGAGAGGGAGGTATTCCTTGGTGGGGAAACCAGAGAGCTGTGAGCATCCTACTCGGGGGAAGCCAGACACTCCTGGGTACCAGGGAGCCCTGCAGAAAGACTGTTTTCAATCTCCCATAACTAAGGGGACCCCTTAGAGGGCTCCCACAGATGGTGGAGTGTATACCAGGTTGGAGGGCTGTGTGGGAGGTGGTATGAAGAGCACAGGCCCTGGAGCCGGCAGGCCTGGCTTCATATCCTGACTCCAGCCCTTCCTAGCTGTGTGACCTCGGGCAAGCTACCTAACCTCTGTGAGCTTCATGTTCCTCATAAAATGGAGATAATAGTACTCAACTTACATGGCTATTGAGAAGATTAAAAAACTCAATGTAAACCTATGTAACTTTACTAACAATTGTCACCCCAATAAACTTTCATTAAAAAAAGAAAATGGGAATAACCATAACTATGTACAGAAGAAGAAAAAAACTCAAGGTAAAGAGCTTAAATCAGCAAGCACTCAACACATTAATTAAACAGAAAACCACCATCCACAACAAAATGAGATCCAACACAGAGATCCCGGAGACCCAAATCCCTGCAAACTCCTACCTTGCTGGGAACACCTTAAGCTGCAGCCCTGAGGAGAAGAGGCCCCTGGGAACTCCCCTGGGTGCTGAGTCACCTGCCAATTCAGGTGGAAGCCTTTGTTTGGGTTGCTTTCTCCCCTCCCATCCCTGCCTGGCCAAGCTGGGCATAGACATTGTGGAGCTCGCTGTGAACCAGCAGCAGGCAGCAAACTGGGCAGGGCCCCAGCTCTGCCACTTAATAGCTGTGTG
Source organism: Hipposideros armiger (assembly GCF_001890085.2). Lineage (NCBI taxonomy): Eukaryota > Metazoa > Chordata > Mammalia > Chiroptera > Hipposideridae > Hipposideros > Hipposideros armiger. Next base: position 2,966,237 of record NW_017731365.1, on the reverse strand, counting down.
CCCTTGAGTGTCAGTCTTTTTTTTTTTAAGATTTTTATTGGGGAATTGGGGGGATGGGAACAGTGCTGGGGAATTGGGGGAAGGGGAACAGACAAGTTGCTGTCATTTTTGTTCTTCAATCTAGTTGGGGAGGATGTTGCTTCACTGGCCCAAGTTGGCACCGTCATTGCACTCTTCCCTGGTAAGGCAGATCAGTCGCCGGCTTCTGGACGGCTGCTCACTGTGGCTGCTGGCCGCTCACGCTGGCTGCTGGCTACATACGGTAGCCCATGGCAACCCACTGCCACAGGGGCTGCAGCCTACGCCGTCGCCGGCGACTCATGGCAACCCAGCTCCAGGTTGAGCTGTTGTTCAGCATCTTAGCTGTGGAGGGCAGTGTCACTGGCCCTCATATGTGGGATCCGAACCGGGGCCCTCTGGCCTCCCAAGCGAGTTCTTAACCATCGCGCCACTCGGCTGGCCCGAGTGTCAGTCTTTTCAGAGCCTCAGTTTCCTCATCCGTAAAGTGAGCAGAGGAGCATTTGTGCTGCTCTACTCCCATGGCTATGGGGAGGGTCAAATAGGGAAGTGCTTTATAAACTTGAGTAACATGCACATATGAGGAACTGTCCTGAGCTAGTGGTCTTCCGTTCCTTCTCCCAGAAGAGCGAGGGGGTAGGTACATTCCAGTTCCCAAACTCAGAGGGAGAAGTGGATCTGTCTTCAGGGCATTCAGTTGTGGGGTCTCTTTCCAACAGGTAGAAAGCACAGCCCAGTGTGGGCTCTCCTCACTCCTTTCCAGGCACTGCCTACCTTTCACTGCAGAGCTCTCACTGAAGGTTAGGGGCTCAGCATCCGTCAGCCTGGAGGTGGGGGCCGGCAAGTCTAGGCAGCCTCCTTTGAAAGCCCTGGGGCAGCAGGGTGACTGGAGCTCCTGATTGACTCAGCAGGAGTTCTAGAGAGCAGTTAGATGAAGTATACACACAGTCTTTGATAGAACAGTCAGCCCTGTTCCTGGGCATACATCCAGGGGCAGTGTCATACTAGCCCTAAGGACACATAGAGGCCACCTGGGTGTCCATCACTGGCAGAGTAGAGAGATAGAGTGTGGTGGGGACACGGGATCATGTTCTGGGCAACCGTGAAAAGCAAGCAGATCAGACGCACAGGAAGCCTCGTGGGTGGATTGTAAAATATGGCTTAGTCATCAGCACCGTTAGTAGAGGGCATGGATACCCTTCCCTACTGAAAGGAACCAGGACTTCCTGATGGCTGATTGCACGGCTGGGGCAGCTACGGCTCGAGATGAGCCTTATCGGAAAACAAGGAAATGTATCCAAAAAGTGCCAGGGGCAGGTTAAAAGTCACCGCAGCAAGATTGAAGGGGCTCCCACTGGCCAAATGTGGGACAATTTGAGCACCAAGATAATTAAATGCAATAATGAATTATAAACAATTAGAAACATAGGCATCCATGTTGATAATAAATAAATGAGAGAGAAGGGAAGCTGTTGCTGGGGCTGGAAAGTCATTTTGTAACCAACATAAAGAGCAGATCAGGCAAGAATCATCAGTGGATGTTAAATGTAGGGGTGCTGGATACTAAACTTTGATGAGGAGCAGGATATGTGCATGCTCTTTTATATTTTTTAATTTTATCGGGTAACAGTGCTTTTTTTCTGGGGCCCATCAGCTCCAAGTCAAGTCGTCCAGTCGCCATTTTCAGTCTAGTTGCAGGGGGCGCAGCCCACCATCCCATGTGGGAATCGAACCGGCAACCTTGGTGTTAAGAACCTTGGTGTTAAGAACCTGTGCTCTCACCAACTGAGCCATCTGGCCGCCCACCAGCAGCTCAGCTCAAATTGTTGTCTTCACTCTAGTTGTGGAAGGCGCAGCTCACTGGCCCACGTGGGAATCGAACTGGCAACCTTGTAGTTCAGAGCATGCGCTCTAACCAACTGAGCCACCCGGCCACCCACTGTGCATGCTTTTAAAGTGTGTCCCCACATTTTGTTCCTCCCTTCATCCATTGATGAACAGTTGGCTATTGCGAACAGTGCTGCCGTGAACATTTGTGCATAAGTATTTGAGGGCCTGTTTGCAATTCTTTCAGTTCTACTCAGGAGTGGAATTGCTGGGATAAATGGTAATTCTACGTTTACCTTTATTTTCTAGGATGCTTTTCTGCATGTGGTTGTAATGCCCTGGTGGGCCCCAAAGGCCCCTCACCGGGGGCTGGGCGCCAGGAGCTGAGCCCACGTGCGGTGGGTGATGGAGAGCTGCTCTGGCCTCCCAGGCAGATGAGTGTCAACATCTTCCTGTTCCATCATCCTTCTTGTCTGCCTGCTTGGCCCCGGGACCCCTAACCTGCCCCTCTCTCCCCAACAGATGTGCCCGTGGAGAAGCTGGCCGCCATGCCCGCCTTGCGCAGCATCAACCTCCGCCTCAACCCGCTGAACGCTGAGGTGCGCGTCATCGCCCCGCCACTCATCAAGTTTGACATGCTCATGTCTCCGGAGGGCGCTCGGGCCCCCCCACCTTAGACGTCTCTCCTCATGCCCACCCAGCAAGGGACAGAGGCCACCTGGCCTGGCACCCTGAGGGGAGGGAGTCCCATGGGCCCATGGGAGGCCAAGCTTTGGGGGCTGGGGGTGGGTGGGCCGAACAGCGCGTGGTGGGAAGGGGTGCAGCGGTCCAGGATAGATAGCTTAGAGCAGTAGTGGGTCCTGGAATGCCCAGGGGGAGAAGGCAAGGCAGAGGCTGGAGCCCAGACTCTGGGCACCCACAGCTTTTGTGCAAACTTGGGCAGACCCCCGCCCTCTCTGAGTCTTGTAATTTGGGGAGAGGGGTGGTGGTGGGGGGGGCCTTTACCACCTTTGGGCTCCTTGGAGGCCATTTAGGGAACACATGCCTCCAAGTTACCTTCCAATCCTCGGGTACCTTCTGAGCCCGTGGCTGAGGATCGCTGAGCATTTCCTGGCCCCTGTGGGTTGAGGCCTTGTTTCTCATGCTGAGAGCCAGTCACTGGCCCGAGAGGAATAGAAGACAACCTGCATCTATTTATTGCTTCCTAAGAACTGACCCAACTGAGGCCTTTCACAGTGCCCCAGCCTCAGCCCTGTGGGCCCCTGGATTGGCGGGAGACTGAACTAGGAGTCATGGGAAAGCTGCAGAGGGAGTATGGCCCAACGCTACAGCAGGGCTGACAATGTTTATATAGGAGCCCAAGGACCATCAAGCCAGGAAACTGGGCAGCAGATCAAGGTGGCTCTGTCTTTCCGGTGATTAAGAAACCTCTAGGGTAGGAAGTTCTGAGTGCTCCATCCCTCCCTCAGGAGTGACCAGGTGTGCCTGGCATCAACCCTTGAGCTGCAGAAGAGGTGGCGCAGAGAGAAACAAAGCCATTTGCACCTGTGCCACCCTCACCACAGTCTCCCCCTGGCAGCAATCTGGCTGCCTTGTCACTGTTCCACCTGCAGGCAGAAGGCACTGTGATGGACCGTTGGATTTGTAGCCGGCCAGCTCCCAGGCCACCCCCTAACTCCCTGATAACCTAGTCATTTCTAGGCCCTCAGCAGAGTCAAGGGTGTGGCCAGGCACTAGGGTGATCAACCATCCCTGTTTGCTCTGGACGTGGGACTTTTCAATGCTAACTCGGGGACAGCACCCAGCAAACAGAGACAACTGTCCCTCTGCCGGGAGATAGGCTGGGGCTCTTTCTTCCTGACAACACCTGTGGTTTGGAGAACCCCTGACCTCTTGATCCCGCAGGTATCTACCTGCCACCTTCTCACCTATGGAGCAAGCAGATCAGAGCCCACCTGGTCTGGACTTTTGTCTGTGGGAGACACATGAGGAGGCCCCAGGACTTGGCGCAAGCCAGGCCACCCAAATCCTACATCCGTGGACCAGTGGCCACTCTTCACTTTTAGAGTTAAGCTGTTAAGAGCTCAGACCACCGCTCAGAGCAGTCACCCTTTCTGAGAAAGCCTTTGTTCCTTTCCCCTTCCCAAGCCCTGAGGCTGCCGCTGCCCAGGCCTCCTGTCTCTTGGCAAGAAACTGACAGGTTGGTTGATCATTGGCACATTACCGAGCACTTGGTGTCCCAAGAGATGCCTCATTTATTCCGCTCATCTCCCAAGGCCTGGGTGGTCAAGCTCTGAGAGAAGTGTTTTCAAGGGGAGGAGACCAGACAAGATCTCTAGGGCTACTGAGTTCAGCTGGGGACAAGCAGGGGCTGTGGTTTAGCCCAGACTGGCCTGGCCCCATTCACCCTGTGTCCTGGAATGGGGTTTCTCCTTGTTGAAGAAGGGGTACACTTTCCTGATGTGCACAAAGGCATTTACGGCCAGAGCCTTGCAACTCAGTATGGTCTGTGGGCCAGCCGCATTGGCACCTATAGGAGCTTGTTAGAAACACAGGCCCCAAGGCCCCACCCTAGACCTCTAGAATCAGAACCTGCTCTCCAGAAGAGCCCCAGGTATTCGGACAAGCACTTTACCTTTTGAGAAGCAAGGGCCTGGGGTGGCCCTGGGGGTGTCCTGAGAGTGGAGGGTGAAGGTTCTCATCTTTCCCCCGACACCACCAGGGCTCAAGAGTCTGTGCCCGCCCCCCTCCCTAAAGCAGCCCCCAGAGACCCCTGGCCTCTTAGTTCTTTTCAGAGTCTGCGTGGCAATCCCAGCGAAGGCAGTGACTGGAAGTCACCAGGGGATGAGGGTTGGGTTTGCCTGGCCTTCTGGCTCTGCCTTTCTGGTTAACTCCACATGCCAAGCTGCTGCTTCCCCGGGTCCTCACTTCAGGCCCTTCCGAGGGGTTGCTCCTGGAAGCTGTTTTCTACTCTGCTTGGAGAGTTTGCCCTGGCCTCTCTGGGAAAGCTTGGGCAGCAGGGAAGCCCCAGATCAGAGCCCACAATGTGCGTGAGCCCTTAGCTTCAGTTGGCAATAAAGAATGCATTGGTTTCACCTGCCTGGTTGGTGTTTGATTCTCACTGCACAGGCCTCCTATAACCTGAGTGTCAAACCCACCCACCTGCAAAGAGGAGGGGCTGCCCTCTACCTGAAAGCTAGACTAGGATGATACTCAGTAGCGTCACAGATGGGCACAGGCACAGCCAAGAGGAATTGATGCATGCCCCAAAGCTGGGCTGCTGCTGAGCCATTAAATGTCAGCCCTGGGGAGACCCGGACACCTGGGAATGGGTGAAGGGACCTGCTGTCCCCGTTTTTCCCTTACTGATGCCAGAAATGACATCCTTAGTAATTCATTCCTCAGGGTCTGTGGTTCTCAAAGATGGGTCTCTGGACTAGCAGCACTGACATCACCAGGGAGCTGGTGAGACGTGCGACCTCTCAGTCCCACCCCAGACCCACAGAACCAGACGCTGGACTAGGGCCCAGCACTGTTTCAACAAGCCCTCCAGGTGTCCTGATGCAAGTTAGACACCCGCTCCTGGGTTCAAGGTTCAGGTCAGTTTTTATTTTCCAAATCTGAAAGGCCAACCTGAGTTTGCCTTGGGTTTTAGGCTGACACGCCATTATTTTTATTTAACAAACACACAGAGCTTAGTGGTACCAGGCAGTGTCTAACGTGTTAGAGATAGTAGCTTACTTAATCCTTTTAACAACCCTAGCTAGCTCTGTGAGTTGGACAAATCCCTTTTCCTCTCTGGTCCCATTTCCTGTCTGTAAAGTGAAAGGGCTACACAGGGAGAACCTGGCCGAGGTCAGACTTAGTCGGTGGGGCAACCGGGATTCAAATCTAAGCCTTTGGACCAGTGTCCACATCTCTTAGAATTGGTATCCAGGACCTGGGAAATTGTTTCTAAAAGGTCCCACGTAACCTGGAAGAGGCCGAGAGAGCTGCCCACTTTTCTCAAGAGGCTTCAACACCTTCCCAAAGACGTGTTCTTCAAGACGCCATGGAGATTGACCTGAACCCCGTTTTGAGCTAGCAGCCTTCACCATCACCTCACAGGGTGCAGGGCCCTAGCTAGAGAGCTGAATTTCCTCAGTGTGCCCCAAGCCCCTCCTCAGGAAGAAACTCCTTATTCTGGGTTCTCCAAAGGAAAAGATAAACGGCCAGAGTGAGAAAGTTCTGGTCCAGTCCTCTCCCATTTTATAGATGGCTGGAGTGACTTGCCCAAGGATGTGCAGGGAGCTTGTGGCAGAGTCCACACAAATGCCCAGGCTCCTTGGCTCCTGCCCCATGTTCCTCTGCAGCCCTTGATGAGTGTTGGAGTTTGGGAGCTTGTCTGCTTAGCAGTCCTTGCCTCTCCTCCTGGACCGTGCTGCCCTAGCTGTGCCCTGGGAATGATTCAGCCATTAGAACCCTCACGTGTCATTCATAAACACTGATAACAACTCTGATCTCCTTCCTTGGGCAGAGCTCACTAAGGAGCATTTTGAAGGAAGTGCTCCTCAGAGGCTGGCTGAGGAGAGGGAGTGGCACCTCCTGGCTCCCAGGAAGGGACTCTACCCTGGTCCAGGCCTCAGCCTCTCTGCAGATCCCTTGGCCTCCCTCTTCAAGGGGACAGTTCCTCCTCCTCCACCCCATTCCCACCACCAGACAGATGCTGGAAATGCTGGTAATGTGTCGGGAGTCTACTAACCAGGGACCATATTGCCACCAGGCTGAGACCCCCTTCCCCTTCCCTGTGGATTCTGAGCCTTTTCTAAATGGTGGCGCTGCCAGTGGCCTTCCTCACCCCTAAAGGCCTGCGTGCACTTCCAGCCAGGGAGAGAGAGACTGGGTCTCCCATTAGAGATGCTTGGCTTTTCCACCACGAGGGAGGAATCCCACCACAAGGGAGGTCACTCTGTGGCTTCATGTCAGTCCTCCCAGGCACCTACAACTCTCTCAGTCTTCTCAGAACACAGCTTCATCTCTGCTTAGAGGAGGAGTTCTCTGAGGGACCAGCACAGGCCTCTTGCATTCCACCTACACTCACTGAGGGCGTGGGACCAGGAAGGATGCCGGGTCATTAAACCTGCTTGGAAGGCAATCCTTCAGTCATACTACTGACCCCTTTGACCTCCTTCGCTGCCCCCCAGAAAGCCTGATTCCAAGAAGATCACCTTCTGCCTTCTCCCCCACTCTCTTTAGACCCTTTTCCAAGCAGGTGTCCTCATCGATTCCAGTGGCACAGGAGGCTCTTCTCCCTTCAAGGACCTTCTCAGTCCCACTGCCCTCCCGCCACCTGCTGATACCCAGCTTTTCAGATGGAAATCAGTTTCCAGGATGGTGGGGCTTTCTGTGAAAAGACTCCCTAGTCCACAGATGTTGGGGGTAGGATGGGTTGGGGAGAAGCTCCCCTGACGATGAGGGGCCAGGCCAAGGGCTTGGCCAGAATAGGAGCAGGAAGCCCTGAAGGGCAAGGAAGTGGTGTGGCTCCTCAAGATGGACAGGGGTTGCTTCTGTGCTCTGCATGGCTGCACCCATAGTTTCTCAGAAGCTCCAAGAGGGACAAGAACCATGAAGGCAGGCTGGGGTGGGGGGCAGCCGGGCCAATGCCCAAGGAGTCCAGAGGAATGTCCACCTCTTTCCTCCACTGTCCAGCTGTGCAGTATTGGATGAGGCATTGTTAGCCTCAGTGGCTTCACCTGACTAGGAGCAATGGTGCCCTATTTGTTGGAAGGGCTCTGGCCCCAAGGTTCGGGGCTGGGAAGTACCCCAGCCTCCAGTACTCCCAGGTCCGGTGAAGCTGGAAGAAGTCGTGATCTGAGATAGGGCATTACAGTGCCTCAGGATTCCTGGGAACCCCTTTGGGGTAAGGAGGGGAGTGAAAAGAGGCACATTTTAAAATCTGCATAGAGAGACCTTGACCCAATCTATCTGTTTGGCCTCTACCTATAACTTTGGGGGTAAGGAAGGTCACTCTATTATTGGCACTTGACTTTTAATCCTCACAGCAGCCTTGAAAAACAATCTTAAATCCCATTCTACAGATGGGGAAAATGAGGTTAGAGGATGTAAGTGACTCACACAGATAATAAATGATGGAGGAACAATTCAAGCCCAGGTCACTCTCTCCACGGCACTGCTCTGCCTGCCCCTCAAAGACTGGACACACTGAATTTGTTTTGTATGGTGCCACCTGTACCTGGGCATTGTACAAACAAACATTTTGACAGTGGAAGGTACAAGTCTATAGCAGAGGAGGCAGGAGGAAAAAAAGAGGCTCTGTGATCCAGACCCACTCAAATAAAAAAGATGGGGAATGGGGGTAATTGACCACACGCTTAAGTTAATGCACGAAAATGATGTGGCCACTAAGGAAAGAAGAAAGGGGTGGGGGGAGGAGAAAAAGCCCAAGGAGAAAATGACACTGGATTATTCAAAACCTAGTGCCCAGATAAATATAGCTCACATTTATTGAGCACTTACTATGTGCCAGGCACTATTGTAAGTGCTTTACTATATGGTAGATAGTATTATTATCTCTCTTTTGTACATCAGGGGAAATTGAGGCACAAAGAGGTTATATAACTTTCCTAGAAAGTCACACACACAATAAATGTCAATGCTAGGCTTTACAGACTTTTCAGCTGTGTTATGAACTCTTCATTGGTCAAGGGCGCTTGATATGACATGTCATAGTTCTGGGTCCTGCCAATATGAAGAACTTCAAGAACTGTGAGCACTTCCATAGGAAGATGGACTCAATACAGTAATGATACGAATAACTAACATTTATTGAGCACTTACTATGTGCCAGATACTATTCCAAGTGCTTTACAGAGAATAACTCCTTTAATCTTCACAACAACTCTAGGAGATAAATACTATTATTATCCCCAGTTTATAGTTGGGAAAAAGCAGGCAAGTCACAGGAAGAAAAAAAAAGCCCAGAGAAACTCCAGTCATCTGCCTGCAGAAAGGCGGACTTGAGAGGGTACCCGCCCCCCCCTCCTGCTCTCTGAAGGGCTACCCTGGGGCAAGAGAGAGTGATTTGAGGGCAGGAGTACCCACTGTTGGGCATTAGGATCAAGACACCTGCCCCAGGTCAGGGTAGACTCAGTGACCTCTAAGGCCATTCAAGCTCGGTGACTCTGCCAGGCACTCAGGGCAGAGGAAGAGCTAGAGGGAGAAGGAGATGACGAAGAAGCCTGATGTGACCCGTTTCCCCAGAGTCCCCCTGAAATCAACCCCTGACGTTCATTACAGGAAGGAATGGCCCATTTACTGTTTCACCTGCCTGGAACCTGAGATCTTCATTCACGTGATAAAAGTTGGTGGTGGTGGCTGTTGGGTGCCCCACAGGGGCTGGAATGGTGGAAGGGAGATGGCCTCCCACCCAGCTTAAGGGGACCATTTGTTGAGCATCTACTATGTGCTGGGTAGAAACTTCGACATCATCCCATTTGCCACCCTGGAAAACCATTTTACAAATGCAGAAACTGAGACTCAGGTGATGGTAAAACACTTGCCCAAGGGTAAACGCCTGGTGAGCGCATAGGGCCGGTTAATTCCAGAGTCACTGAGCATATATGGGACACGGTAGACCCTACTCTTCTCGGAGAGCTCAGAGCTAATAGGGCGCCCCCACTCCCCTCCTTTGGCCCTCCTGTGTGTTCACATCTGCCTCACATCCCCTTCTCAGGAGGGCCCCAGGGGCCTGGGCCCCAGGGGCCTGGTCACCAGGGTGGGTGACTGGGGGGTCAGGATGGGGTGGGCCAAGGATGAGGAATGGTATGCGGGGCACAGAGGAAAGGGTATGAAGTTATTGGACGTTGCTGCTGGGGTGCAGTGGGTAGTGGGGTGTGTCTCCCACTTGAGAGGGGTGCTCAGTCCCTACCACGGGATCTCCATCAGGGAGGCGAGTTCAAGACGTCCTCGCTTGGCAGGGCGCTGGGGCAGGGGGCGCTGCGGCGGGCAGAGGTGTGCGGGTGCCATGGCGACGACACCGCGCTGGCCCCCTCCTTCCGGTCCGCCCGAGAGGCGCTGGGCAGCGGGCTGTGGGCGGCAGAACCCCCCGGGCAGAAGCGCTGCGCGGGAGCCTTCAGCCCTGGCCGCTGGCAGACTGAATCTGAATCCCGAGGGAAGAGACCTGGCGACGGGCTGGGGCTGTGAGCGCATGCCCTCTGCCCGCCGGCGCGGGGCGCGGACTTGATCCGTGGGGCTCAGAAGCAGGGGCGCAGACCCCACAAGCCAGCGCCCGGAAGACTGCCCTTCTGTCCCTACCGGCTCTGATGGGCCGCTACCTCCCTCTTTCAGAGGCTGTCCCGGAGCAGGAGGGAGTGGGCAACATGGAGGGTGAGTGACCTGGGGGCTGGGACTGGGGATGGGCGTGGATGGGGTACTGACTCAGGAGCAGTGAGCCAAGGGGAAGTAAGGGTTGTCCGGAGCCAGATATCTTTGACTCTGTGTGTGTGTGTGTGTGTGTGTGTGTATGTGTGTGTACGCGCGTGACAGAGACAGAGACGCTGCAAGAGGGAGAAGACCCAGAGTTCAATGTTGCGTGTGTGTGTGTGTGTGTGTGTGTGTGTGTGTGTGTGTGTGTGTGTTTGCGCGTGCGAAACAGAGGCAGAGAGGAGAGAAAGACCTGGAGTACATCCGTGTCCGGTGAGCGTGTAGCACGCTCACATGTGCCTGGGCAGGGGATCATTTGAAATCAGGTGAGGACAGTTTGGCTATTAGCCTTAGGAACTGCAACCGATTTTGTCTGCTTGAACGGGAGGGAGTAGTGGGGGAGACGGAATTCTAGACCAGACCTCTTCCATGCAGAGAGAATGTCTCTCCTTGGGGGAAAAGAGAGAGCTGTGGACCTGACCTCCAGGATGTTAAGGGATAGTAGCCCCAGGCATAAGGCTGCTTGCTTTTAACCATACCAAGTGAGGGCCCAAGCCACTCTCACAGCCAGTGTGGGCAAGGGAAAGCGTATTTAGGTTAAGAAACTGGTAGACTGAGGGCTGGTCCACTGGCTCGCTGGCTGTCTTTGGAGTAGTGCCTAAACCTCTCTGGTGCCACTGGTGACCCATCTGTTGAATGGAGAAACTTACGTTCAGCTGGCTTCTCAGGATGGCTGTGAGGGTGACATAAACCAAGATGGGTTGAACAAATTCCTGCCAGGGAGAGCTGGCTGATGCAGGAGGTAATACAACCCTGAAATTCCAAGCAACTAACTGCGAACATTGCTGGCAAGAAAGAAAAGGGAGATCTTGTATGGCTGCACTTGTAGCTTTCCAGTGAGCTAAGGTTTGAAATCACACACAAGAGATGCAACGAGGATTGTATAACCCAAGATGGATCTGGAAGCTTGGCGGAATGTGTAAGAGGACATGTGCAAAGCGCTGTGACCAGAAACTGGGGGAAATTGGCAAAGACAAAGCAAAGAGCTTTCAAAGTATCAGTAAGGAGAACAAGAAGTCATCTGCTCAGGACTTGCGGCATGTGGTGTAATCTTAACACACAAGGGAAGGCAGGCAGAGCAATGCACAGGCAATTTTACTTCAAATGGTGGAGCATAAGGAGGAAATTGAAACTCAAAATAGGTGGTAAGAAGAAGGCATTCAAGCCACAAATAATCGAAGCCCAGACAAATGACATCCCAGAGACCTGGAGGCATTTGCAGATATAATCACTGCCTTAAAGGAAATTACAGAGAATGAAGGAAGTGCCAGAAAACTGAAGAAGGGAAAATTTCCTATTTTCAAAAAGGAGGGAAATATAGATTTTTAAAAAAAACCTCTAAACTGCTAAGATTAATATTGATCTCTATTAAAATTCCAGAATAAATTATGAAACCCATAGGAGACAATAAAGCAATCACACATCTCAGAATTTTTTCAAAGGAGGCCATCTTGTACACTTGCAAAGATATGTATGTGAGCATTTTCATCACAGTGCAAAACTGGAAACCATGTAGATGTCCACAAATTAAGTAAATTAAAGACCAGATACACCTGCAGTGGCATACTACACACATTCAGAACTGTGCTTAGGATTTTATTTACTGGCATGAAAATATTTTCACTGCCTACTGTGAGTAATCAAAAAAGAGTAGGGTTTAGAACACCTGTGTCGTATGACCCCTGTATGCAATATTACATGGCTTATAATTGTTTATATATGTAAGATCTATGCAGAGAGATGGTCATTTACATCTGTGTTTGGATTCTCCTGCTTCTGAAAGCATATCCTTAGACTAAGACTTGGGTACAAGGAGTTAATTTGGGAGGTGATGCCTAGAAGTGGGAGTCCAAAGAGTGAAATAGGACAGGGAAAAAAGGGGAGAAATAGGTGTTTTTATGAGCTGGTTTTAGCTGTGGGCAACTGGGGATTCTAGCCCTCTGAGAAGAGTGCAGAATGCATCTGAGATTTGCCCTACATGAGGTGGAGAGCTGACTGCTGTTTGCCCCTCTCTACTGGTTGAGGGTTGCCCCGCTCCTGCACTTGTAGGTGGCTCCTATTCATGGTTTCAGAATAAGCAGAGAGAGCCCTGGGTGCAGGCTTGATGGAGTGTGGAAGTACAAGGACCTGTCCAGCCCAGTTAGAATCACTGGGCTGAGGGAATGCAGCAGGAAGCATCACAAATGCATTGGCCACAGGTATTGTTTTATAATAAGCTCATCATTTTATGATAAGCACATGATTTTTTTATAAAAACAAAATTTTTCGAAGAGAAGGAAAATAATGTAGTGCTCATTGGGAGCCAATATTAGTGCTCACTAAGAACAGATCAGGCTAAACCTACCAGGTCTCTTTCAGACTGAGTTTCTGAGAGGTAAAAAGATGAATTATGGGAAATCAGCAGGACACTGCAGAGACCTCCCGTGAAAGCCCAGTGAACTGGTGGAGAGATGCGGGAAGGGGGCTGTAGGACTGACAATGGGCTTTCATTAAAGCTTAAAGGCAGTCTAGAAGTCCCTTGAGCTCTGACTTTGGCATTACATTAAAGAATTTCCAAGAAAAATAAAAGACATGCTTATCAAATCTGTGACTAAGAGCCATAGCACCATACAGAGGCAGGTTCAAGATTTCAGGTTATCTCACTGGAATACTGAATGGAAACCAAGATCGAAACCAAGAAAATGAAATGTAAATATAAGTGAAATGTGAAGTCATGAATTTAGGTAAAAAAAATCAATTGCATACATTTCAAAATGGGGGAGGTATGGCTTATATTCTTGAGGGAAATTACTGGTGTGCAGGGGGTGGTAAAATAGACTGAAAGTGAGATGGACCTGGAAGCCCTCTCACTGAAGAGACCCTGGGATGTTTGGGGTGGGAAAAAGGCAGGGAGGGGGTGATGATACTGGGGACAGGGGCTCATTCTTGTTCTGTGTGGCTCCATGGGACAGGTGGGGGCAAGTTGTAGTAAGATAATTCAACTCGACATCATGAAGAACATTCTGTCACTTAGAGCTGGCCTAGAAGTTGTCTCCTCACCAGTTATTATCCAGCTTGAACACGGAGAAAGAAAGGAGAATTTTGGGGTGCCTGGATCAAAAATATGTCTTGGAAGGTATCTGAGGGCCAAGAAACCTTCTCCCGATACCTATTGACAGCCACTGCCATCTGCAGAGGTTCTTGCAGGGTTACTGGGGCAGCCAGGCCGTCACCTCATTAGGACTTCCCCGAGTTGGCCTTGGCTGTGGTGTTGTGCTGTGTGGTAAGGCAGCAGAGGACAGCAAGTCAGATCCACTCTGCACCCCACTCCCAGCCTGACTCCAGTCTAGTAGCTTCCTTGGAGCCTCTGGCAGCCTCCACAGCTACTGTCGAGCCTCAAAGCTCTGTGGCAGAGGGAGGACCATAAGCTGGAAGGATGTACGTTCACACTGGCTAGAGGTGGGTGTGTTGTGGAAAAGCAGCCCAAGCAGAGGAAGTAAGTCACTGGAGAAAGGAGGTAGTGAAGAGTAAGCCAACTGGTCTCCCTCCAGCCCAGGACACAGAAGCATTCTGGAGGTCCAGGTGGATTCAGCCTTTCCATGCCCATGGAAATGCTGCCAGAGTCACTGTGCCCTGTTTTGTTTTTTTCTTTTTCCTTGTTTTCTTCTATGAAGCATTTCATCCCCCTGGAGCTGCCTATCCAGTCGGGGAGGTAAGCAGGGAGACAGCATTACCCCACCCTGCCCCATTTAACAGATAATAAAACTGATCTTAGGAGGTGCAGCTCGCCCTGGCTTGAACTACAGCAGGTCTGCTGGCTCTTTCTGCATGAACATCCCCTGTGGACAAACACTGCTAATATGTTTTATTTTGTTGTTGTTGTTTTTGTCATTCGTGTACACACACACACACACACACACACACACTTTTATTTAGAATGCAGACTTATGATCTATGTGCATACTATTTTGTAACCATTACAACTGATGGTCAGTACTTCCCCACACCATTAGATCTCATCCTGTTCCTTAGGAAAAATCCCTAGAAGTGGAAAGGCTGGTTCTGGTCGCAGGTCCCTTATCAGGGCACTGGATGGATGTGCCCCAATTACAAGGCTGAGCTGGTTTGTGCTCTTCCCCCACTCGACACCCCATAGTGTACAGCCGTACTTGGCCTTCACTGAGCACTTTGAATCTCTGACAATTTGATTGATGAAAAGGTTACCCCAATGTTCTTTTAAAATTGCATTTCTTTGATTACAAATGAATTTAAACTTTTTGTTTCATGTGTTCTTCAGCCATTTGTACTATTTTGTGCTTTGTGCTTCCAACAGCCCCTTGTGTTATGTCCTTCGACGGGCCCACAGTGCCCCTGGGCACAGACCCCAGGCCACATTCACCCAGGAGGCTCTCAGGCAGCGAGTGTTGAATGGTGAACCTCAGGTTTCTAGTGTGGGGCTGGACTCCCGAGTGGTACCAAGACAGATAAGCAGGTGGCGATAATGATGAAGTTACTAGTGGGAGGGCTGTGAACTCAGGGAGATACCCAGATGATTCTGTGCTCAGGGCATTCATTTTGGTGGTGTTGTCTTTCTCACACATCAGGCATTGCAGGGAGACCCACACCAAGGATATTATAAAAATACTGTCTTCCCATCCATTGTGTGGTTTAATACTGTCAGTACCGCTGCTACTGAGCTAATATATTAAGTGTCATGTGTCCGGCGTTCTTCAAGTTCTTTTCATACATTATCTCATCAACTTCTCACCACAACCCCTTTTTAAGTAAGTGTGAACTTTTCTCCACTTTACCAGTGAGGACTCTGGTTTCCAGAGAGGTACATGACCTACCTTAGGTTGTAGCCAGGAGTTGCGTGTTTCCATTTTAAAGATGAGAATGCTGAGTCCCACAGAGATGAGGAGGTATCTTAGTCAGCTCAGGCTGCTATAACAGAATACCACAGACTGGGTGGCTTACGAAGAACAGAGATTTTTTGCTCACAGTTCTGGAGGCTGTGACAGTCCAACATCAAGGTACCAACAGATTTGGTGTCTGGTGAGAGCGTCTTCCTGGTTCATATATGACCATCATTTTGCTGAGTCCTCACATGGCAGAAGGGACAAGGGAGCTCTTAGAGGCTTCTTTTATAAGGGCACTAATCCCATTCATGAGAGCTCTGCCCTCAAGACCTAATTACCTCCCAAAGGCCTCTCCTCCAAATCCTATCACTTTGGGGATTAGGTTTCAACATATGAATTTTGAGGTGACACAAACATTCAGTCACCTAGGAGAAGGAAGAAAATAGGTCTGGGACTTCCCAGTCTGTGTGTATCCACTACCTCCAGGGACTTTGGTCCAAGTCCTTTAGTTCTGGGAGTCTCAAACTGGAGTGCATATTAGCATCACCTATAAGATACATTAAGACAGAGATATAGCTGGGTTTCTGGTTCCCGAAATCAGGGGTGAATCCTGAGAATTTGCAATTCTAACAAGTTGCAGGGCATGCTGCTGATTGGGGACCACACTGAGAACCAGTACACCCCCATCTTCTCTTCAGCCTTCCGTGTTCAGTGGCCCAGGGCTTGGTCTCTGAGATCACCGAGTGCCCTGGAGGGAAACATTATTATATCCTGAGACCTCCAGGAAGCTCCCCCAGTAGGGGAATGGCTTAATTAGGCTCAGCAGATGAAATTTTCACAGGCTGTAATGTATCCACAAGGGTACCTGGCAGATCCCAGAAAGGACAAGTCCAGGGTGTTAATGAGGCCTCCTGCTGCTGGCCTGGAGCCTATGTCGGGCGGAAGGCCAGCCTGCCTCCACCCCATCTCACCCCAGCCCAGGGGAGTTGCCAGGAATAGGAAGTTTTTCCTCCTTTAGAAAGATGAGTCTATAATTCTGGAAACTGGCCTAAGTGTAGAGATTGATGCTCAGGCTTAACCGAGGGTCTAGAGATGGGTAAGGTTATTCCCAGACACCTGCCAAGGACAGACTTTGGAATATGAGCTCACTAAACAATTCCTGAGGCTGACTGAAAGGCAGTGGGGGAAACATACTGGAGTCTAGCCAGGCAGTTTCTAGCAATTTCTTCAACCCATTCACACCCACCGAGTTCCCCCAGTCATGGGGACTGATTCAGAGTTGATTTTGAGGCTCAGCAAAGGTGAGCTGCCTGGGAAGGCTCCCAATAGACTCTGTGATGGGGATTCTTTCTAGAGGACCGTGGAGAAGGCCTTCTAACATCAGCAATGCTAGTTTTGAGCAGCACCCTGTTACCTGGTGTCCGGATCACCTTTCTTTTTCCTCTTCATACAAATATTTATTCATTCAACAACTGTTTATCAAACCATTTCCTATGGGCAGCCATTGACAAGAGGCTGGGGAGATGGCTGCCAACATGATAGTGAAGATCCCTGCTCTCTAGGAGCTGACTTTCTAGGGGGGTGGGGAAAACAATAAGCCTGAAAACAAATAAAATATTGACAAATTGAAGAAAATAAACATGATGCTGTGAGAGATGATAGTGGGGCACCTATTTTAAGTCGAGCCATCAGGTCAGTCTTCTCTGAGAAGACAACATTTAAGCTGGGAGCTAAAAGAAGGAAAGAGGAAGAAGGAATAAGAAGAGAAAAAGGCCTTGAGGCTGGAAAAAGCAACAGTGTGTAGGAGCCATCAAGATAGCCAGAGCATAATGAGGAGATTGGCAGGGAGTGAGGCCAGAGCGAGGGCAAGCAAGAGTCAGACAATGCAGTAAAGAGGCTGGATTATATCTGAGATGCAATGAGGGGTCTAGGCAATAATCATTAGTGGCTGCTACTGCTGAAAACATTGGTGAAAGTTGATAGGAAACTTGATAGTGGAGGGATCAGGCTGACATCTCTTGAGCCCACTGATCAAGCTTAGCATAGAAAAAAAGACCCCCAGATTGCAAATTGGTGTGGCCATTATGCAACACGGTATGGAGGTCCCTCAAAAAATTAAAAAGAGAACTATCTTATGACCTAGCAACTCTACTTCTGGATATTTATCTGAAGAATTTCAAAACCCTAATTTGAAAAGATATATGCTCCCCTATGTTCACTGCAGCGTTTACAAGCCAAGATATGGAAGCAGCCTTAGTGTTCATTAATAGACAATTGGATAAAGAAGATGTGATATATTTATATATAAATTATATATAAATAGTGCAATGGAATATTACTCTGCCATAAAAAAGGATAAAATATTAACATTTATGACAACATGGAGGGACCTGAATGGTATTGTGCTAAGTGAAATAAGTCAAACAGAGAAAGACAAATACCATACGATCTCACTTACATGTGGCATCTAAAGAACAAAATAAATAAGCAAACAAACTCATAGATGCAGGGAACAAGCTGATGGTTACCTGATGGGAGGGGGGTTGGGGATTGGGGTGAAAAAGGTGA
>NW_017731365.1:2944125-2948205 GCF_001890085.2 Hipposideros armiger | reverse complement strand
ATAGGGAATATTGTCGATAATATTTTGATAGTGTGGTACAGTGTCAGAGGGTTGCTGGACATATGGTGATCGCTTCTTTAGGTATGTAAATGTTGAATAACTATGGTGGACACCTGAAACTAATATATTGTATGTTAGCTATATTTTATTAAAAATACCTTTTTTAAAAAAGAGAGACCACCAAATAATCTGATGAAGCCTCTATCTACGAGTTACAGGAAATACAGGGGACAGAGAGTAGAACATGGAAGATGACATCACAAGAGAGCAATCAGCAAAATCCAGTCTGTGAGAGATTCTACAGACAAATGACCCAGTGGTTTATATGACAACTAAATTGTAGGGGGCGGGAGGCAAAGAAGCAGAGTGGGAACCTAGAAACTAAAAGAGACTTAGGAGCAACACAATGAAATGCAGTGTGGAAATGGTGTAGATTTTATCATGGACATAGCCCCTGTGTCCACACACTTTTGCATTGTAATATTGTTTTCCTGTTCTCAAGAGATAGAAACTATTTCTCCTCTGTCATGAATCTGGGCTGACCTTGTGACTTGCCTTGGCCAACAGTGTGGCACACAATGTGGCATAAGTGATGATGTGGAAATTCTGGAGCCTAGGTCTTAAGAAGCCTAGGTCTTAAGAAGAAGTCACTTCTTCTCTTGCTGTCCTGGAATCCTGAGACAACCAAGCTGTGAAGAAGCCCAGTCTAGCCTCCTGGAGGATGAGAGGCCACGTGGAGGAGAACCAAGACATCCTAGCCAGTAGCCAGCATTACACACCAGCCATGTGCAGCTCGTCTTGGGCCTTTCAGCTCCACTAAGCCATCAGATGACCACAGCCGCATGAATGATCGCAAGAGAAACCTGCAGAAGGACCACCCAACTTGCCAAGCCACAGTGAAGCACCGCTATATTTGGAGTGATTTGCCACATAATAATAAATAATGGAAACAAATCTTATTTGGATCCTCACTCAAACAAACCAATTATTGTAAAAATTATATGACAATCAGGGAATTTTGGGTGCTGGATAATTGATAATATTATGACATAATGGTTAATTTTGTTAGGGGTGATAATGATACTGTGGTTTTTTTTGTTTGTTTTTTTTTTTAGTCCTTTTTAGAGATATAAACTGAAATATTTATGAATGAAAGGAAGACATATGATATTCACTTCAAAATAATCCAGAGAGTTGGGAGTATGGTGAAACGAGATTGGCCTTGAGTTGATAATTGTTGGAGGTGGGTGATATATACACAGGGGCTCTTTATACTCTTCTCTCTTGTAATGTCCATTAAACTACATACTCTTGTATATGTTTACTATAACGTTCTCTTTTGTTCATGTGTGACATTTTCCATATTAAAAGAAAGATGTGTGGGTGTAGTTGGACACCCCTGGAGGGCCTAAGCAGGGGAGTGTTATCTCCTCTCACTGTGCACTGGAAACTTCCAGCTTCTCCACCTCCACCAGCAGGCCCTCTACACCCCCTGTGCCACCTGCTGGTCCCTGTAGCCCTAGTTTACCAGCTCATTGGGCCTGCTCCCCCCAGACTCTCTTTATTCTCCAGGTCCCAAGCCTCCGGTGGGCCTCCAGGCTAGTGGCTGAGCTCTGGATGGGACAGGAGATTCCTTGAAGACTCTTCACCTCCTGGAACAGCCACATTCTATCCCAGAGGAAGGCAAGAGGAGAGTTCATGAGATAACATTATGAGACACCACATCTAAAGACGTCCCAGCAGAGCTGTGGTTAGACACTGAGCTGCTCCCTTCCGAACGTGGCTGGAGAAACACACACTGAAACCCGGGGCTGATTCAGAGACACACAGAGCAGGGCCAACTCTGCTGCCTACTCCTGTACCACCTTGAGCAAGTCAGGGGACCCCTGGGATCCCAGTTCTCCCATTTCAAATGGGGCTGATACCTAACCTGTTTATCTCCAAGTGGGAGGGTTAGATAAAATAATAGATATGGAAGTGCTTTGTTAAATGCTATGCAAATGAAGCAGCTGATCACCATGAGGGGAGGAGGTACAGGATAGGTGGTGGCCTTGGCTTTGGATGATTTTCTGGTGAATTTAATGTGTGCCTTTGCTCCTTTGTCCTAGTTCAGCGTCCCCTTTCATTCTCCTTTCCCTGACTGCCTTCTTGCCTTTCCCAACTAAAGTTCCATGAAAGAGATGATGAGGAAGGACATCAAAGATGTTGAGGGTGTAACACTCAGGGTCTCAGAAGAAAATAGGTGATACACTCAGAAAGTGTCTAACTGAAGAGAGTTTAGCGGAGGGGAAACTTTACAGGAAGAAAAGGGAGGGCAAGAGAACCAGCAAGGGATGGTGAAGCCACCTGGGACTGGCAATCACAGGAAGCTTTCGGTGCAGAAAGGGCACAGTGTCACTGTGGTCCTGCAAGAGCTAGAGTCACGGAAGAGGAGTCACCTAACAGGAGCTGTGCCCATAAAGACAGCCCCACAGGCAGAACTGGGCCAGGCAGGGAGAGACTCCGTCGATGAATACTCTGACCTCTTTCTTCTCTAGTCCTTCAATCTCCCTCGGTGCCTCCATTGGCTGAACCTAGTCAGAAAACCAGAGGGCAAGGGAACCTGGGTGATGTAGTCCTTAGAGGTCAGGCTCTGGGGCAGGGAGCAGGGCTGAGAAGGGTGGAGTCTAGATGGGGTGGAGAGGGATTATGTGCAAATGGAGAATAGCCAACACTGGGAAATGAGCCGTGGACAGGACGGGGTGGGTGGCGTGAGATCAGGGTTTCAGTGGCTGTGGGTGGAAAGTTTTGGATCAGTGTACCCATTTACAGTTGGAGTTGAGCACATGATCAGGGTTGGGAGCACAGAATGGCCTCACCAAGGGTGAGAAGTCAGTCTTCTCTTCTTTGTCTAGGATCCTGACCCTTATGTTCCTTTGCTCCTAGGGGAGCCCTCCCAGCTGCCCAACAGCAGCTGGCCCCTAAGCCAGAATGGGAGTCACGCCGAGACCACCCCAGCTGCACACTTCACCTTCTCCTCCTACTACCAGCACTCCTCACCAGTGGCGGCCATGTTCATTGTGGCCTACGTGCTCATCTTCCTCCTCTGCATGGTGGGCAACTCCCTGGTCTGTTTCATCGTGCTCAAGAACCGGCACATGCGCACCGTCACCAACATATTCATCCTCAACCTGGCTGTCAGTGACCTGCTGGTGGGCATCTTCTGCATGCCCACCACCCTTGTGGACAACCTCATCACTGGTGAGCATAGCCAATGGCGGCGGTGGGATTCATCCCCCAGATTCATTGCTGGCCTGCTCTCTTGGCCAAGATGCCACAATGGTCTCCAACTCTCAAGACAGTCTTGTGGCTAAGGGATTACACTAGATAATAGATACAATGAATTGATCATGTTCTTTGTTCCATCATTGTGTGACTTAACTCTTCCCGCATTATCTTAATTACTCCTCACAATAATCCAGTGAAGCATGTATTATTATTATCCCCATTTTATTGACAAAAAAAAACTGATGCTCAGAGTGATTAAGGGATAGGTATACAGTTAACACAGCTAAGTGTCAAGTCCCACATTCTCACACCCATATTCCTAGCAACTACACCATTCAGTCTTACTCTCCCAGGCATCTCCTATAGGCAGAACTAGAACCAGTGGGAAGAAGTGGTAGGGAGTCAGGTTTTTTTCTGAATAAGGACCTAAAAATCCACTTACGTGTGCTGTTCTCAAAAGACAGTTCTGTCCTACAGGTAGCGAGCTCCCTGTCACTGGGAGTGCCTACGTCGGGACTGGCTGGCCATTGAGCAGGGATTTGGTAGAAGGATTTCAAGCAGGACTAGACCACCTGACCTCCAAATTCCTGCCTGTTATTCCTGCAAATGTCAGAAAGATCCCCCTGTCATCTACTCTCTCGCATTTCAGAATAAGGCTCTGCAGACCCTGGGACTGGATTTCCAGAGCTGTGGAGACCCCTAGAGGTCTGAGCCTGCAGCTTCTGAGCTCAGAGCCCCATCTGGAGTGACTTAACCTGACCTGGGGCAGGGGAGTCACAGCCTGAGTTTCTATAGGTTCTAGGACCCAGGAAG
>NW_017731365.1:2920848-2943132 GCF_001890085.2 Hipposideros armiger | reverse complement strand
TTCCTCATAGGCAAACATTCTATTAAATGTAACGTGTGTCTTTTGGTTTGTATGCATTCTTATAGACTGTGCATTGGGCTGGGTGGATCCAAAGCTCACAGAAGGAAATCATTGGTTGATAATAAAGATTGTCTCTCTAACAGTCCGAACTGTCCATGGTGGTATGGGCTGGTGAGTCTCTCATTCCTGGAGGTGTGTAAGCAGAGAGGATGACCACCTAGCAAGACATGGAGGAAAGATCCCCCCAGAGGGGACTGGTTTAGATGGCTCTAGGCCCCTGGCTTTCTGTGGCCTCTATTGCTTACTCTCGGCGGCCTCTATCATTGCAGGGTGGCCCTTCGACAACGCCACATGCAAGATGAGCGGCTTGGTGCAGGGCATGTCCGTGTCGGCTTCCGTTTTCACACTGGTGGCCATTGCCGTCGAAAGGTGAGAGGGTTCTCAACGAGGTTATCCTGGTTGACTGGGCTTGGCACTAGGAAGAGACACTGTCTTCACTGCAGGACCAGGGGAAGGCTGGGGCTGTTCAGAGCACTGTGGTGGGTGCGGCTGAATCTGAGCCAAAAAGGGAAGGCTGTTCTTTAGATTTGGGGAAACTGGATACCACCACCTCCTCTCAAGAGGCTTGGAGGCAGCTCCTAAGAACGTTTAATAGGGACTCCTGAGGCTTATGAGGAGCTTGAAGGCAGACCTTGTTTCCTGGGGAGCAGGAATTCTGCCTTCCATGCCTCTGAGCCAGAGGAGCAAGCTTAATGGGTGGCCATAGTATGGCTGGGAGGCTGTGTGTCCCCTGCTCCTTCACTTCATCTCCACAGCCTCCTTGCTGGTCCCTGGCAGTCCAGGCCCTACGGGCCCCCCATCTCTACCCTATCACCAGCTACTTATGATTCCATCAGATTCTCTGATAAGCCTGGCTCTGCTAATGGAATGGAGCCAGGAGCCAGGGAGGCTCTGCAGGCAATAAAATACTGACTAACTTCAGGAAGTCCTCTTCCCCCTCAGTGAACCCTTTCACTAAGTTACTTAACTAGTCTGAGCCTCAGTTTTTCATCTGTAAAGTGGAAAATACCCTACAGGATGACTGGGAGTCCTCGGTGAGCTTCTCCTTATAAAGCTGATGCACACTACTGGCACAGAGTCAAAATGTCAGCTATTAATATTATTTTCTTTCTTTCTTACACTCACACCCAACTCCTTGTCCTCTTCCCAATACAGGCACTTCTTAGCTCTGCCTTTCTATTTATTTATTTGTTTTTACTACATTTATTGGGATAACATTGGTTAATAACATATAAATTTCAGGTGTACAACTTTATAATACAACATCTGTGTACTCTATTGTGTGCTCAACACCCTAAGTCTAGTGTCCTTCCGCCACCATTTATTTCACCCCCTTTACCCTCTTTGTCCTCTCTCCACCCCTCTTCCCCTCTGGTAACCACCATTCTGTTGTCTGTATCTATGAGTTTGTTTGTTTGTTTGTTGTTTGTTTTACATCCCCCATATGAGTGAAATCATGTAGTTCTTGTCCTTTTTCATCTAACTTATTTCACTTGTTTCTTGATACTCTCAAGAGCCATCCTTGTTGTCGCAAATGGCAATATTTCATCTATTTTATGGCTAAGTAGTACTCCATTGTATATATGTACCACACCTTCTTTATCCAATCATCCGTCAAAGGACACTTCTGTTGTTTCCATGTCTTGGCCACCGTGAATAATGCTACAGTGAACATAGGGGTACATATATCTTTCCATTTTTGGGGGGTAGATACTGAGAAGAGGAATTGCTGGGTTATAAGGTAGCTCTATTCTCAATTTTCTGAGGAACTTCCATACTGTTTTCCATAGAGGCTGCACCAGTTTAAATTCCCACCAGCAGTGTGCGAGGACTCCCTTTTTTTTACATCCACTCTAACATTATTTCTTGTCTTATTGATAATAGCCCTTCTAACAGGTATGATGTGGTATCTCATTGTGGTTTTGATTTGCATTTCCCTGATGACTAGTAATGTTGGGCACCTTTTCATATATGTTGGCCATATATATGTCTTCCTTGAAAAAGTGTCTGTTCAGGTCCTCTGACCATTTTGTAATTGAGTTGTTTGTTTTTTTTGTTGTTCAGTTATATGCATTTTATGTATTTTGGATATCAGCCCCTTTTTGGAGGTATCATTTACAAATATCTTCTCCCATTCAATTGGCTGCCTTTTTGTTTTGTCAATGGTTTCTTTTGCTTTGCAGAAGTTTTTTAGTTTGATGTGGTCCCATTCATTTATTTTTGCTTTTACTTCTCATGCCTTTGGGGTCAAGGTCACAAAAACCCCTCTGAGACCAAGGTCCACTAAGTTTAGTGCCTATGTTTCCTTAGGTGTATTTTATTGTTTCAAGTCTTATATTCAAGCCCTTAATCCATTTTGAGTTAAAGTGATAGATAGCAGTCTAGTTTCATTCTTTTGCATGTGGCTTTCCGGTTTTCCCAACACCATTTACTGAAGAGGCTTTTCTTTCTTCACTGTATGTTTTTGACTCCTTTGTAAACAATTAGTTGTCTATATGTGTGTGGATTTACTTCTGGGCTCTCAATTCTGTTCCATTGGTCTGTGTGTCTATTTTTCTGCCAATACCGTATTGTTTGGGTTATTGTAACTTTGTAGTATTGTTTAAAATCGTGAAGTGTGATGCCTTCGCTTTGTTCTTTTTTCTCAGAATTGCTTTGGGTATTTGGGGTCTTTTGTGGTTCCATACAAATTTGAGGATTTTTTTTTTGTTCTATTTCTGTGAAAAGTGCCATTGAAATTTTGATGTTGATTGCATTAAAGCTGTATATTGCTTTAGGTTATATGGCCATTTTAATAACCCATGAACACAGAATATCTTTCCATTTCTTTGTGTCTTCAATTTCTATCAACAATGTCTTGTAATTTTCAGTGTACAGGTCCTTCACTTCCTTTAAGTTTATTTTATCTTTTTTGTTGTAATTGTAAACAAGATTGTTTTAATTTCTTTTTCTGATATTTCATTGTTAGTATATAAGGATACAATGGATTTTTGCATATTGATTTTGTATCTTGAAACTTTGCTGTATTTGTTTATTGTTATCTTTGGTTTCTGGTTGCTCTGTATTGCCATTGTTTCTTTTTCCTTGTGTTTCTGTCTTCTGTTTTAGTTTGGTAGCTTTCTATAATTTTTTTTCTGTGTTTCCTCTTTTTTTTATGTTATGTGTCTCAGCTCTAGGTTTTTGTTTTGTGATTACCATGGGGTTTATGTTAAAAAAAAGTTTCATAGATACAATAGTCCTTTTTTTTCTGTTGCATCTTATCTTCATTCACCTGTGCAAGTTCAGTCCTTTACCCTTCCCTTTTTATGTTTTTGTTGTCACAAATTACCCTTTTTATGCTGTGCGTTCATTTCCAAGTTGCAGAAATTATAGTCTTTAAAAAATGCTTTTTGTTCCCCTTTAACTGTTATGCTATAATTAAGTTTTAAATACCCTATTCTGAAATAGAGTTGCAATTTCCTGCTTCTGTCTGTCATCTTACTCAAAGTTTTATATACTTTTATCTTTTTGTTTCGAGTTAGAAGAACTTCTTCAAACATTTCTTATAATGCAGGTTTTGTAGTGGTAAATTCCCTTAGATTTTGTTTGTTTGGAAAAGTCTTTATTTCTCCTTCATATCCAAAGGATAACTTTGCTGAATATATTATTCTTAGCTGGTGTTTTCTTCTTTTCAATATTTTTAATATTTCATTCTATTTTCTTCGGCTTGTAGGGTTTCTGCTGAAAATTCTGATCATAATCTAATGGGGTTTCCTTTGTAGGTTACAGTCTTTTTTCCCCCTGGCGCCTTGAAAATTCTTTATCATTAACTTTTGATATCTTTAATATAATGTGTCTTGGAAAAGGTATTTTTGCATTGGAATAATTAGGTATTCTATTAGCTTCTTGAATTCTAGTATCTAGCTCTTTCAATAGGTTTTAGAAGGTCTCATTATTTATTTGAATTAGATCTCTGTTCCCTTCTTATTCTGTTCTCCTTCTGGTATACCCATTATTCTTACGTTGCTTTTTCTAATGGAGTTAGATATTTATCACAGAGTTCTTTCTTTTTTTTTTTTAAACTCTCATTTCTCTCTTTTCTTCCACCTGAGTCATTCCTGGATTTTTATCTTCAAGCTTGCTAATTCTCTCTTTCATCTGGTATGCTGTGTTTCCAATGCTTTCTAATGCGTTCTTCATCTCATTTGTTGAGTTCTTCAGCTCCAGAATTTTTGTTTGGTTCTTTTTTATAGTTTCAATATCTTTGGTAAAATACTCCTTTTATTCATTGATTTTATTTTTTAGCTCATTGAACTGCCTTTCTGAGTTTTCTTGTATGTCACCGAGTTTTTTCATAACTGCAATTTTGAATTCTCTGTCATTTAAATCACAGTCTTTCATGTCTTTGAGTTTAGATTCTGGAAAGTTTTCATTTTCTTTCTGAGTTACCTTGGTTATTCATTGTACTTGATGGATTGTTTCTTTGCCTAGGCATGTGCAGTAGTGAAGTCTTCTTTCTTAGGTACATTTCGCTCTTAACAATTCAGCAGGTTGATAAGTAGAGGTCTTTCTTTTGTTTTCTAGTAGATGCTATAGCGCAAGTTTTTGTTTCCTCTTCCTGCAGTACTAGCACCTTTGGGATCTTAGTGGGGTGGGTTGCCTCAGTTGTGGAAAATGACCCATAGTCCCCAAGCAGGTGGGCATCCTCTCTGTGTATGAGATGCCTCAACTCAGGGTACCACCCGTATGGTGGGATGTGGAGGGTGATAGGGCTCTGAGCTTACAAGTTCCTGGTGCTGCCTCCTTGTAACCAGAAGCTACCAGCCACACTGTGCTATTTGAGCTGTTTCCACTTCTACCAGGTTGTCCCACAGTGCGGGGGGAGATGGGGAGGCGGTTCAGGAGTCTGCAGCTTTGCCTGTTTGCTAGTAATGGTGGATGCTAGTCTGCTGCTGCCGTACCACTGAGATGTGTCTCTCTCTACCTGGGTTTAGCCACACTGGTGCCAGCTATTCAGGCAGAAATGTTGCTTCTGCCACCCTGGCCCTCCAGGATGCTGAGTGTGGGCTACGAGCCAACTCCTCCCTTGTTACCATATCAGCTGGGGCCATGGCAGGTGCTGGGTTGTTTCTGTGGCCCCTGTCTCTGTCCTTCCCCCCATCTTGCCTTTCCTGTTTGTTCTGATATACCCACCTTCATATGTCTTCATGCGTGACTCTGTCAGACATGTTTGTGTGTCAAGCAGGGAAGCCTTTGTTGAATTATAGTTGTTCATCTTGTAACTTTAAGGGAAGGAATCCAAGGGTCTTCTCATTCTACCATGATGTGACTCTGCTTCACCATTTCTAGAATCTAATGTCTTCACCCTAATTGCACCTCTGCCCTTCTCAAATGCAGTCTTTTGTGACCCGTGATTTGCGCAACTGGGGTGATGGAACTTGGTTCCTATCTCTGCAGTGCATATAACTAGCTGGATACTTGGGGAAAATCCCTCTCCTTCACTGATGTTCATTTTGTTATCATTGTTAATGTATTTGTACATTATTGTAATGTACAAATTTGTACATTTGTAATCATTGTAATGATGTGAATATGCAACCTCTTCTGGTGGTGTCAGCCATATTCTTCAATTTCTCATCTCCTCCAGGAAGCCTCTCTAGACTGGCCCAGGACTCTCCACCATCCATTAACTGATAATGCACTATAGCTAGTACTGCATACTTTACGAATTATTTGTTCTCTGGCAGTTTCTTAAGTGTGTGATACTATGAAACCAGTAAGCGAGCAAGGCTTGAGACAGGGCATGAAAGAGGGAGAAGGTGCTGTCAGGCAGGAGGGCAGGACACAATTTGGTAAAGTGGAAAGAGCACTTGGCTGAGAGTCAGCCCCAGGCCTGTGTTTCAGTGCAAGTTCACTCTCTAAATTGCCAAGTGACCGTCCCAGATTAATTAGATTGGAATCTTCGGCCAGGACAATTGGGCACAGGTCTTTCTTAAAATGCTTCAGGAAGTTTTAATGCACAGCAAAGATATATAGCTCCTGGTTTATATGGCTAGGAGGAGCAAGACAAATCTGGGTTCAAGGCTGGTCCTTGCTACTTGCTAGCTTTGTGGCCTTGAGCCAGTTACTTACCCCCTCTGAATCCCAGTTTCCTCAACTATAAATTAAGGTTGTAATAATAATCACTGTTGAGATGTTCTAATGAGGAAATGGTGCAGATCTGTCCTAATACTGTGAAAGCACTGTTGGAAGGACACTAGCCAAGATGACATAGGGACAGCCTATTGTGCAGGCCCGCAAGCTTTTCTGGAGAACCCATAAATAGCTAATAATTGTTTTCTTTGATACACCTACCTAATCGCCTACTTGGGGACAGAATGCACAGACTGATCTCTCTGCTCCCTGCTGGCTATCAGTTGACCTCCAAAAGTGCACAAACAGGATTCATGTTTCCCACACTGCCTGCAGTTTCCTTCTTCCCTCTCTCTTGTAAATCCTATTTTTGCTTTGTTCTTGGCTTATGAGACCAGGAACTGGCTCCACACCCATGAGAAACCAATTTGCTTGCAAACTCAGTTAATAGTCCGAGCTGTTCTTTGACTCTAAGGTGTGATGATGAATGAAAAGTACCCTTACCCACCAGCCCTCCGTCAGGGTTAGCTCTCACCTGGGGACTGCTGGGACCTGCCCAGACCCCCTGCTTCTCTTTTCCCCCTTGCCGCAGATTCTGCTGCATCATGCACCCTTTCCGTGAGAAGCTGACCCTGCGGAAGGCGCTGGTCACCATCGCAGTTATCTGGGCCCTGGCCCTGCTCATCATGTCCCCCTCAGCCATCATGCTGACTGTCACGCGCGAGGAGCACCACTTCATGGTGGATGCCCACAACCGCTCATACCCACTCTACTCGTGCTGGGAGGCTTGGCCTGAGGAGGGCATGCGCCAAGTCTACACGGCCGTGCTCTTCTCACACATCTACCTGGCGCCGCTGATCCTCATCGTGGTCATGTATGCCCGCATAGCCCGCAGGCTTGTTAAGTCCTCGGGCCCCGGCCGGACCCGCGAGGAGGCAGCCATGGAGGGCCGGCGTGGGGCCCGGCGCAAGGCCAGGGTGGTGCATATGCTGGTCGTGGTGGCGCTCTTCTTCACGCTGTCCTGGCTGCCGCTCTGGGCGCTGCTGCTGCTCATTGACTACGGGCAGCTCAGCGAGCCGCAGCTGCACTTCATCACCGTCTACGCCTTCCCCTTCGCCCACTGGCTGGCCTTCTTCAACAGCAGCGCCAACCCCATCATCTACGGCTACTTCAATGAGAACTTCCGCCGCAGCTTCCAGGCTGCTTTCCGGGCCCAGCTCTGCCCACCGCAGTGGGGGAGCCACAGGTTGGCCTATTCGGAGCGGCCCCGTGAGCTCTTGCGCACGCGGATCTTTGTGGAGGTGCAGCCCAGCGACTCAGGTCTGCCCTCCGAGTCGGGGCCCAGCAGTGGGGCCCCCAGGCCTGGCCTCCTCTCACTGCGCAATGGCCGGGTGGCCCACCATGGCTTGGCCAGGGAAGGCCCTGGCAGCTCCCACCTGCCTCTCACCATACCAGCCTGGGATATTTGAGTGGGATAGGGAGGGCAGACCCTGAATCTGAGGACCCCAACTGGACATGGGAGACCTAGAGGTGATAGCAGATTGGTGTGATTTTGAAGAGGGTGTCATGGTGCCTCCCTCTTAAATACAAGGCAGTGGGTCAGTTGGTTAAGAGCTCGCTCAAGAGTTTGAGCTCTGAGCAACAGTGGTTCGATTCCCGGCCCCGAGCTGAGCTCCTGCTGAGCTGCCAACAGGTGGCAGGATGGCTCAGCTAAAAAAAAAACAAAAAAACCTAAATACAAGGCAGTGGGCATCTCTGCCTTGTGATATCTTCTCTAGTACCTCCCCCCTCAGAGAGAGGCAAAGGAGGGAAGGGGGAGAGCAGCTAAGTTTCCCTGAAACCCTTCTGCCACAAATTTCATCTCTTTGAAGTCTCACGATATTTTGAGAATAGACTTTCCTATCCCCCTTCTACAGATCACAGACTGAAGCCTGGAGAGATATGGCCAGCCTAGTCTCTCAGCTGGAAATCTCACAGGAGCGGGGCTGACTGGTGTCTCTATGGTTTTACCATCTCCAGCTGTCTCCAGAAGGGCCCATTAAGATGGAGCACAGTGAAATGTATAAATTTAGGCTGCTGGAAAGAAGCAAAAAACAAAGCTGGTCTGTCTATTTAATGCTTTGTGTCCATGTCTGTCCTGGAGTCCCTCATGTGTTACTGAAGCCACTCGCCTTGACCCCTTCCGAGAACATGGTTTTAGCCCTCCTGCCAGCTCTGTGTGAGTTTGTCTTGTTGGTGTCCCAGGACATTCACTTCTCCCCAAAGTACTATAATAGGACGTCACGCCTGAGCAGCGGTGGAACGTACCCTGGGGAACCTGCACCTGTTGCAGGTCCTCTGGGTCTGAGCCCTGTGGGCATAGGAGATAGAGGTGGGCTCTGTCCTCCCTCCTCTCCTCATAGGGGGCCCACCACAATCACCAAGGCGCAGGCAAGTACTTATAGTGTGGCAGGTAGCTCCAAAGCCACATGGAGGTGTGGGTTTATTTATTCACAGACAGGAGGAAGAAAAAGCACAGTACCCCCTTTCTGCCGTCGGAAGCACTCGTATGCTTGCTGGAGCTGCAAGCACAAAGCCTCCCTAGGCCTTTTTCCCCTGCTCCCTCTGGGGGATGATGGGGAGAAGTTGGCAACCGAAGCTGATGTTCCCTTTGGGGCCTCCTGGAGGATACATATTAAACCTCCAACATGGATAAGTCATGTACCCTATAAAGGGTTTGGGACCGGGAGATCCCTTGTTTACTCTGGGTCTCACCTAGCATGCCTACATTACCTTGAAGAAACAAGGCTTCTCTCTAGGTTATGGGAAGAAATGTTATTGCCTCAGTGATCTTTGCACAGCCCCAGTCACCTGCAGTTAGCTGGACATATCCCCTTATCTCTACACAAAGCACAGTGTTGCTAAAATTTTAGTGATTAAAAAAGAAATGTTTCCAGGGGTCAGGGCAGAGAATGGGACTCTGAGGCTTCAATTGTTTCCTTGATCTATACAAAATAACTTAACTGTGTTTGTTCCACTCTAAATACAGATGTAGGGGCAAAAGAAAATTCCTAAGCAACTGTGTAATCCCTTCTCATCAAGTCCCCAGGCACAAGTCCCCAGGTCTTGTTTGATTCATACAAATGAAACAGAAGGAAATATTATTGTTGCCATTTTTCATAAACAAAGTAACTGAGGCTCAAAGGGGCCAAGGTCACAGGCCACAGAAGAGCGGGGTTTGGGTTAGAATTTGTCTTCTGATGGTTTCTTCCTGAGCTGCATCTTGCCTCTCAAGGAAGGTAGATTGGGCATCACAGGGAGGCTAGCTGCAAAGTCCCACAAAGATTTTCTGTCTGGCAGTGAACCAGAATGTTTTTGGAACTAACTCAAGCTCTTGGTCTGGGAAATGAGAGTCGATTGTGTTGACTCTTTTAATATCCGGCCTGAGCTGCTCTGTGTACAATATCTTTAAACCCATGTGTTGTGCAGGCTGCCAAGATCCAGATGTCTACCATGACCTCACCTGATGTCTGGGGGTGAAGGATAAGGGTCTCAGGGGAGGGGGGCGTAATATGCCATCCTATCCCTCATTAGCTAATACACGTATGGGCCCCATTTTGGGTGTTGTATCAGTGTTATGAGTCACACAGACCAGACAGTTAGTTCCCTGCTGCTTACTGTGAAGAACTCTGACTCCAGGCTCTAAAAATAGGCCAGAGAAAGAGCCATCTCAGACCCCAATGCTTGTCCCTGTGGCTGGGTAAGATCTGTCCAGAGACACGGGTCTTTTCTCTTGGGTGTGTTCCTCCTTTAGCATGGACTCCCTGACCACAAAATCACAGCCTCTGCAGTCGGGGGAGACCAGGGCTCTCACCCAAGCCAACATTTCCACCAAGGCCCCTTTGTTTCATTTCCCCCAAAAGATGCCGTGCTTTGAAAGATTGTACCTGCCAAAAAACTGCTCGAGGTCATAACTGATATATTTTGCTGTTATTTTTATGTATTAAAAAAAGATCAATCAAAGGCTATGCCTGACCATTTAGAGATTGGATCTGAATGGGAACAGACATGACTTGATGCTTTTATAAGGGGGTGAGGCCTTGTGGGTACCTGTAGAGTGTTTGGTTTTTTGTGTATGTGGTAAAATATACACAACATAAAATTTACCAATTTAACCTTTTTGAAATGTACATTTCAGTGGCAGTAAGTGCCTTTGCGTTGTTGGATAACCATCACCACTATCTGTTTCCAGTTTTGTTTTTGTTTTTTTATAGAAAACGTAGATTTACTTGTTAATGCTATTACAAAGACAAAACAATTATCATCTGAAGTACTTTGAGGACTTCATCCCAATTTCACTTGTTCTGTTACAGAAACTGACATAAGAGGCTAGAAATTAAAGGATATAACCTGAGAGATTATAACAGAAGAAACTGGTGGAACATGGTGAAAGGAGCAAAAGCTAGTTACAGTTTGGTAGTATGTATGGCTGGGATGTTTCCGAAGAGGCTCTACGGATGCCTGAATGAATTAATCTGGGTCCCAAATTAGTAAAAAGATCCTTACCCCTGTGGAGAATGAGCAGAGGCCAAGATCTCTCTGAGATCCCTTTGTCTCTCTTCAAGGGCTAAGAGTATCCTTCTGCCCTAAAAGGGGTACGTATATCTTAGATTCAGCCTCTGTCCCATCCAATCTACCTAGACCTTTAAGTCCTGTGCATTTTCACCATAGAGACCTGCTGGGTTATGGAAGATGCATACACTGAAGGCAGGAATATAGGCTTAGTCAGAGGGTACCTAGACACAGGAAGTTTGGGGGTAAATGACAAACTACAAATACCCTCTTGGTTACGTTAATTCGCCTTTGTTCATAAAGGTCATAATTTCTGCTGGTGACAACTTGTTTCAGTATAATCTGTCTCAAGAAAGAACTGGTTCAGATAAGTTTTGGAGAAGAAAAAATACTTCCATCAACACCCATGCCACAGTGAAAAGGGCACCAAGCTCTTTCCTACAGTTAATTATGAGCAGAATTCCAAAGCAGCATGAAATCATGTTTAGTGATCAACATCTGCATCTTCAAATAGCCCAGCAACTGCTGGTAGTATCTGCCTCCACCCCATCTTCATAATCTCTTACTGAATCTTCTGTCCGGACTCCAGCCATGTTATATTGGCTGCTCACAGACTGAGAAGGCATTCCTTCTGATCCCTCCAATGTGGCTTGGCCTTCTGCTGGTAAATGAGATAATCCTTCTTCCTAGGTGTAAAATGTAGGAATGTCCCCCTGCTCTTGTTCGTGTGCTTCTACATCATAGTCTTCTCCATCGTAATCATCTGGCTCTGGATGCAAAGCTTGGCATTCACAGATTGCAGTGATCATTGCCTCCAATGTTAATTTATCACTAGGCACAAATCTAAATTCAGGAATAAGTTCAACATCATCATCACTGTCTTCCTCTTCTTCGTCAGCAAGAGTCCTTCGTTTCTTCTTCAAATTCAGCATTCACCACAACATACAAACGCTCTCATGGAGATGCATTTAGATCCCTGGACACTGCATGCAAACAAATGGTGGGCCATTCCAGTGAGAATCCTAACCCAGAGCCATCTAACCAAGACAGGTGGCTCAAAAATCCCCCGGCACTGTCACAATTCAGAAAGGAGTATTCCAAATTTGAGCGCCCAAATTTTCAAATACCCAGAGCCAGAAAACTTTCTCTAATGACTCAGGAGATGGAAAAACTCTCACTATGTAAAGGGTGCCGGTGCTCAGGCCCTTTTCTGTTCAGCACAGCCTCCATATCTAGCTGCTGCCAGCAGAGCCCCTCATCTGACCCCCAGTGGTGGGAAACTTTTGAGGAAGCTCGTTGCAGCAGTGAGCACTGAGATACAGCTCCAGATTTGTTTTTAACATCCCAAACTGCAACTCTGTGCCCATTAAACATCTCCCCATCCCTCCAAGCCTCTGGCAGCCACCACTCTACTTTCCATCTCTATGAATTTTACTATTCTAGGTACCTCGTACAAGTAGAGTCATATAGTATTTGTCCTTTGTGACTGGCCTGTTTCACTTAGCGTAACATCTTCAAGGCTCATCCATGTTGTAGCATGTATCTGTATTTTGTTCCTTTTTAAGGACTGAATAATATTCCGTGTGTGTGTGTGTGTGTGTGTGTGTGTGTGTGTGTGTGTGTACATTTTGTTTCATTTTTCAATGAACACATGGATTGTTTCTACCTTTTGACTATTGTAAATAATGTGTGGCATTTTAAGAGGTTGGGAGTAATTCCTGAAAATAGTTCCTATATGAACCTTGAGGAGAGAGACCCCAGGTTGGGAACCTGGGATTTCTTCCAATTTAGCATTTATGGGTGACAAAGCATATTCTCTGAGGGAAGCTGATTGTGTCCCTCCCCTGTGCCCACCCCAGCTGCTCTGAACTCTCCTTGCTAGACTTTAGTTCTTGACTAAAGTGGCTAGAAAATTGTATGTTCCCTCCATAGGGTGATATTTTATGAAGTTATTTGTATAAATATAGCTTTGTTATCTTCACCAAAATCCTGTGTCCTGATACCCGGGCTCTGTCAGGAGGCTTTTCCAGCTACTCCAAGGCATGCAAGGTCAAGCATAGCGGACTTCTCTGGACGTGCCGTCCTCCCCCTACGGGCTGGTTGGGTCTCCTAAGGTCACTGTCCTTTCAGGGGTAGAAAGTTTGGAAATGAATTGGATGTATGATGGAGGAAAAGGGCCAGAGGCCTGTTGACACTGAGTACTCCCACCCCAGAGGGGCTCTTGGAGGGACTCCGTGTCCTGTCCTGCCATGTGCAGCACAAGCGGTTGTGCTAATCATGGTCTTTACTGATGAATGGTCTCTTGACTTCACCAAGACCATGGAGCACTCAACAGACCAACGTGAGCTGGAGGTGGGCACCCAGCCTGGACCCCACAAACCACAATTTGCCCAGCCCTATGCTGAGGACTTTCTCTGGGGGCCTGGAGGATGCATGAGTTGATTTGGGTTGGAATGGAGGGCGGAGTTGGCAAAGTAGGATGAGAGCCCCCTATCATTAGTCTACTGTGTATTCATCCAAAAATCAAGGTGAGAGCCAAACCAAGAGCTGGATGAAAGAGCATTGCTATTAAGCTCTGTACCTTTTTGCATCTGTTTCCTTAGCTCACCCCTCACAAGTGCCACTGAGGAAAGATAGATGAGAAGGAGGTGACCCAAATGGGCTTCATTACAAGCAAACAATGTTGAATTAACAATGGCATCCTTGTTAAATAACCCAATTATGTATGTTTATGGCATTTTATTGTTTTTTTCCTCTCTCTCTACAAAAGCATTCCATAGTCACTGTGGAAATTTTATAAAATTTAGATAAGCAAAGAAACAAAAATAAAAAGCACCCAAATCCCACCACAAGAGATAAGCATTAGTCATTTTCTATGCATACTTACCTATATGTTTAAATTCTTTGTAACAGCTTTACTAAGACATAATTTGTATACAATAAAAGTCACCTATCTTAAGTATACATTTTGGGTAAGTCTTAGTTATTGAATACAATTGTGTAACCACCATCACACTCCAGATATTTCCAGCAACCCCCCTAAAATTCCCTTGTGCCAATTTGTAGTCAATCCTCTCCGCCTACTCCTGGACCAGCTAACTACCCATGTGATTTTGGAATGTCATATACGTAGAATAATACAGTGTGTAGCTTTAAGTCTGTCTTCTTTCACTTAGTATGACTTTTTGAGATTCATCCATATTATAACATGTGTTAGTAATTTGCTCCTTTTTCCTGATGAGAAGTATTCCATTATATGGATATATTGCATTTTGTTTGTCCATTTGTTAGTTGATAGACACTTGGGTTGTTACCAGTTTTTTATGAATTTTGAATAATGCTGCTATGAACATTCATATACACATCCTTATATGTATATATATTTTGAATTCTCTTGGTCAAATACCTAGGAACAGGTTTGCTGGGTTGTATGGTAAATGTATAGTTTAATGTAAGAAACTGCCAAAGTGTTTTCCAATGTTGTTGCACCATTTTACATTCCTATCAGGAGTATATGAGAGCTCCAGTTGTTCTTGCCAACACGTAATAGTATCTGCCTTTTAAATTTTTTCCTGATAACTCGTGATGCTAGACGTATTTTCATTTGTTTATTGGTTATTCTTATATCTTTTGTTGTAAAGTGTTTTCAAATTTATCTTTTAAATATATGATTATAGGGCCGGCCNCGAATTGGCCTCATTTGGTTGGCTTGAGTTATGTTTGTTGTATAATTAGTATGTATAGCAAAGTACTTTGCAGTAACATCTCAGACCATTTTGAGTAATGAAGAAATACAAAATGATGACCCTATGTTTATTGATGATACCTTGGAATACAGAGTACTAAGGAAGGAAAAGATTTTCTTGACATAATAGCTGTTTTTTGTATGGTCCTAAGTGTCTTAGTTCAGGCTGCTATAAGAAAACACCACAGACTGAGTAGCTTATAAACAGCAGATATTTACTGCTCCCAGTTCTGGAGGCTGGAAGTCTGAGATGAGGGTGCCAGCATGGTCAGCTGAGGGCCCTCTTCTGGTCACAAAGGTCTTGTATCCTCACATGGCAGAAGGAGCTAGGGAGTTCGGTGGGGCCTCTTTTTAAGGACGACAGTCCCATTCATGAGGGTTCTACCCTCATGTCTTAAACCCTTCCCAGAGGACCTACCTACTGTACCATCACCTTTGAGGGTTAGGATTTTGACATGAGTTTTGGGGAGACACAAACATTCAGACCATAGCAATAAGTGATTGGACAGTATTCCAGCCAAGAACCAGAATGACCATTACGCTTGTGGTATCTAATCCTATTGCTGCTTCAGGTTATCCCAAAATAGGAAACCGAGACTATGTTTTGGTGTCATTAGAACATCTTCACTCAAATTACCCTGGGACTCCTTGAAGTCTTGTATGGAACTGGTTATGTCTGTAATGTGGGATTAATCAAATGAAGACTGCTTTTGTATCACCCAAGTCTGGCTCAAAAGCACAAGCTCTTGCAACAACTCTGGATTTCATCAGTGGTCCAGACCTCAAAAAACCTTAGTCCTTGCAGGAAAGAGTTCTTTTGTTTTGCTTTGTTTTACAGGAAGTTTAGTGTGTATAAAACAAGTAAGGGTGTGGTACACAGATNAAAGCAATGTCCTCAAGGGACTCTGAGCTCACGCCTGGACTTTTACAATGCTTCCATCTGAGGTACCTGAGGACCTGGGGTGATCCGGCAAGAAGCAGGCAGAGTGAATCCCTGAGTGCTTACAACGAGCCAGGCTTTTCCTCCAACTCTTGACTTGTCGATCTCAGTTAATCTCCCCAACAATCCATAAAATAAGTTACTATGATGACTATCTCCATTTCCCAGATGAGAAACTCAGAAAGGTTAACTTGGCCTGATGTCATAGACAAGAAAGTGGTGGAACCGGTACTTAGCTGGTAGCCATTACAGGTGTCAGTAATATACCTCAGCTTTGCTTAAACGGATCAGAAAAATGCAAATGCACATCCTTAAGACCGCAGGCAAGGTCTGTCTGGTAAAGCGGCGGAGTTATAAACCACTTTCGAGATAAGAAATTACTTTGTGCGGAAGGGTGTGTGAGAGTCAAAGGTGAGTTCCCAGCGTGTGGATGGGGAGCTGCCAATTCCTAGCTGGTCCCAGCTGTGAACTTGAGCTTTTACCCTCCTCTGTCACAGCCCCAAAGCCAAAGCCTGCGGCCAGCCACGTGGCCCAGCCTAGGAGCTACGGGGCGGGACCGCGGAGGCAGGGCCCGAGGGGGCGGGGCTGGACGCGAGGACGCGCGGGACGAGCGGAGTGCGCCTGCGCGCGAGGTGGGCCGGGCGGGGGTGGGGTAGGCACTCTAGCCAGAGCCCAGTTAAAGGCCGCTCCCAGCGCCTCTTGCCGGTCCAGTTTGCTCAGTGCGCAAGCGCGGAGGGTTCTCCTTGTCAGCCGGCGCCGCGTGCGGGCGAGTGGCTCTGTGGCAGCGGCAGCGGCAGCGGCGGCTGTTAGTCTCCTGCACGATGAGCGGCTTCAGCAGCGAGGAGCGCGCCGCGCCCTTCACCCTCGAGTACCGAGTCTTTCTCAGTGAGTGTCGGCGGTCCGCGGCCCCTCCTCGCCCAACCGTCCATTCATTCCCGGGCCTCGCCTCGCGTCCCAACCTGGGCGCCTGCGGCCCGCGCTTGGCCTCGCGTCCTGGGCGCGGGCTGGGCTCCTCCAGCCGGTCCCCGGGGCCTGGGCCCGCCCGGCCATCCCATTTCACGTGTCCGGCCCGCGGGCGGGACGGCGTGGGTCGGCGTTTTTCTTTCACAAGCAGGGTTGGACCCGAACCTGGGTCAGGCTAGTTTTGCAGGTGTACGGCTCGGGCAGTGTGTGATGGGAAAAGGAAACCTCTGAGTCACNCGAATTGGTTAGAACATCTCAAATTGGACTTTAGTCTCTCCCCACCCCCATCATCTCTATAAGATTCTCTCCATTATTTGATCATTTGGAAGGCAGATAATGTAACCAAGTAGCTTGTGATTTTAGGCAAAGAGGTTGGGAAACAGATTATTACTAGTGTGCCTTGGTTGCTTTTAACTGCATTTGACAGGATACTACAAAAAAGAGATGCGCTTAGAAAAGAATTGGCTATTTTGTGAGCAGGGGTGAAAGTGAAAATCAGAGGTTCCAGGACAGGCAGGGTCGAAAGATGCAACTGTTGCTCATCTCTAACCAATAAAGGATAGAAATTAAGAAATGCTTTGAGTGCCAAGGCTGATCAAATCTCAAATCAAAACTCAGCCATGGGATAGAAACCAGATTAAGGGCATAAGCAATGGCTTCCAGTAAGTCCTTTGTTGGATAAAATGGTTCATCAGGGGGGATAGACTAAGGGCATGTTCTCCAATGGAGGCTTGATAAATTCAACTTACCTTACCAATTATGCCTAGAGAGAGGCATGTCTTGAAAGAATTATAGGTGTGGTGATTGAAACATGGTGCTGACTAGAATCAGGTAAAACACTTTCCAAGTTGTAAAGAGAGATGCACAGCCAAGGTACACCAGCTTGGATTAAGAGGTCATGACTTTTAGAGAACAACTTTTGGGCTCCCAAATATCTGTGGACAGGAAGGAAGCTGAAAAAGCTGCTTAGCCCCCAAAGAGTATATATTTTCTAAATGTGACCAAGAGGGATAATGGAAAAGAAAGGACCTTCCAGAGAGAAAAGCCAAGAGCTACAGAAGAACAATAATAGGGAGCTACTCTCAGGAAGCTGGACTGGAACTTAATCAAGGACTATTTCTTATAGCCAACAGGAATTTGGAATTCTAAGAACCAGTGATGGTTGTATGCTCCCCCATATTCTTTCTTTTTATAAATGAGAATGTTTACTTCAGTGTTCATTCTGTCCTTGTTCAACCTTTTCACATTAAATAAATATAGGTGTGGGAGGCAATAGATAACACTTGTTTGTTTTTAAGTTTGGAAGTCTCTGGATGAAGAGGAGCCCTATTTGGACGTAATGCAGAAACTATCATGAAACTATCACTACTAAACTTTGACCCTGATGTCATGATTTGTTGAGACTTTTGGGTATCACTTTTTGTAAGTAGAGTGAGTATATTTTCAATGTATAAAGGGGATAAACGAATATTTATGATCAAAGAAGTAGACTGTGATAAGTCATAATTATTTTCACCTTCCATCCCAAACTATCTCAGCAATTGACATACCATTCAACCAGTTATTGTAGCCAGAAACCTAGAAATCATCCTCAAATCCATCTCCCTCTTCTTTCACTTTGTCCAACCAATAATCAATTTCATTAATTCTATCTTGAATATAGCCCAGTATTCAATCTTCTCTTTTGCCATCCAAATCCAGGGCACCACCATCATCTTTCACCTGGACCACTGCAGCCACCTTCTCATTGTTCTCCCTGACTCTAGTGTTGCTAAACCTCAAGCCAGGTGCCAAGCTGCTAACAGAGCCATTTTTAAAAGCAATTCTGATCATGTCATGTTCCCGCTAAAACCCTTCTTAAGTTTCCCACTGTTCTTAGGAAAAAAATCCAAACCCCATATGAGGCCTTCCAAGGCCCTCCNAAAAAAAAGATTATATTGTAGACACTGTAGGACAAAAATTTGCTCCAAATCTAAGGGGAACGTATCACTAACAGATGGCTTCTAAATGGGTTTAGAGTAAGAAAAGAATATGAACTGTGATAGAGGTGGGATGGCTATTTTGATAGGTGGTTAGGAATGGCCTCTCTGAGGAGGTGACATCTGCGTACAGATATGAATAAAGTGAAAGAGGGAGGCATGTGAATAGCTGAGGAAAGAACAACCCAGACACAGAGAGCATCATGTGCAAAGGCCCTGAGATCAATGAAAAAAGAATTACATTGAATTTCAATAATTACATTTCTGGTCAACTCAAAACATTTATTGAGTTCTCGTTAAAAGCCACACACAGTTCTAAGAACTTTGTGTCTGTTATTTATTTCTCATAACAGATCATAAAGCTCCATGAGGACAGGGGCTACGTCTATTTCACTCATTTTTGTGGACTCAGATTTAGGACCATGACTGGTACATAGGGACTCAATAAGTGTCTGTTGAATGAGTGAAGTAATGCAATAAGCAAGTACAGTAAAACCTTGGATTGTGAGTAATGTGGTTTGTGAGTGTTCCACAAGACGAGCAAACATTTCTAATAATTTTAACATGGTAAACGAGTGATGTCTTGCAATACGAGTAGTTTGTTTCCGGAATGAATTATGCTCACAAACCAAGGTATTACTGTATTTATTATTATTCCCATGTTATAGATGGAAAACCAAGGCTCAAAGAAGTTAAGTAATTTATTGAAAGTCGTATAACAAGGAGGTGCTGAAGGTGGATTTAAATCTCGGTCCATCGGACTAAGAAGCCAGGTTTTTCTGCCTCTCCCCCAAACTACTGTGGAGTCTCCTTCCTATATTTGGGAAACTGAGGTTCAGAATAAAAGAAAGAGGTTTGATGGAGGTTTCTTTAATTCTAAAAATAAAACCATCTGACCACAGGCTCCAGACTGCTGCTTTGGCCACAAGACCACATTTCCATCTCATTCAGTGGCTTCCAAAGATTTGAGATGGAAGGAATACCAGCAGTTTAAGTAAAAAGTATAAATTTAGTTTGCTCCAACACTGCATCATGCTTTCAAGGCAGCCATGGGCTGAAAGAGATCCTTTCGACTCCTCTGCCTGAGGTCATTGACAGGGCAAAAGCTGCCGAACTGGCTATGGAGTCCTGCCTTGAGTTGTGTTCTCTTGCTAGCTGCAATGCCCAGACCTTTGAATCCTGTCACCAACAAATACTGCTGTTGTCATGTGCAAGCAACCAAATTAATGGGGATGGAAAAACCCAAGCTTAGTGATTTGGGTAAATTAATTTATCTGTCACATCGCCAGTGGTGGTGTTCAATCACTCTCTGTTTGAGGAGTAATCACTCCCTACCCCCACTCTGTCTCCCCCTCTGTGGGGAGGTTAGAACAGCCAAAGCCAAGCTGTTTCCGTGCCTGAGAGACCTACATTTATGTGTTTTGAACGTCCCCAAAGAAGAGCATTTCGCATAGTGTATTTTGTTCATTCTGAGTGCTGTCTGGCAGTCCTTTGAAGCACCTCTAATGATCATAATCACCCCCTTTATTCTCATCTAGTCTTTGGAAAATGATTCTGTTACTTATGCTATAAATTATAGAAAATAAACTCACTGTGAAAGAGTTTGGTGTTTGCTGTTTTCTTTCCATCGAATTCATAGTTTTCCCTCTTTTGCATTTTCACTGTGAATGAAAAGTTTCCTGGCAAAACAGTCATCCTCCCCTCAAAAGGATAGATAGTAGGCTGTGTTACCGTCAACATAACTGCAGTATTCCTATTTTACATATGGGAAACTGAGTGTGTAGAAGCCAAGGCATTTCCTTGACATCCCCATACCTCATAAGTAGTGAAATAAAAAGAATTTTTCAGGTTTTCTGGGTTGCAGTCCAGTGCTCTTGACACTTCACCAAATTACCTACTTGGTTAGCTCCCCACTTTTAAGTGTATGTGACAGGTTAGACCAAACTTAATTCTGCCATGTGCACACTCAACAAACTTAGCGTCTGTTGAGTCTGGGAACATAGGAGACCTCTCCACAGTCCAGAGAGCAGAGATAGAAAAGAGAAAAATCATAATGTACTTTCTTGATGGGGTATTGTACTTGGTCAAAGAAGCAATGGAACAGCCTGAGGGGCATTATAAAAGGGATCCCATAAAAACTTCAAATAAGTCTTAAAGACTGAGCTAGAGACAACCAGGTAGAGAGGAGAGTTTGAAGCCGGGAAGTGGTGTGTCAGATCTTCATCTGTTAAAGCTCATGCTGGCATCAGGTAGAGAATGACTAGGAGGAAGATGAACCTGGAGACCAGTGAGGCAGGAGGTATTTGTGGGAATCCACGTGAGAAATCCTAGGATTAGCTAAGGCTGAAGAGATGGAGAAGAGACGACAAGCTCAGGAGGTGTTTGAGAGATCCATGCAATGTTAACTGGTAGCTGGTATGTTGTGGGAGGATGGGATATCATCTAGGATCTTTTAGTTGCCATTACATAAATCTGACTCAAACCAGCTTAAACTAAAGAGATATATTGGTTCATAGAATAGTAAATGCAAAGGATTGGTTGCTTCAGGGGTTCAACAATGTCATCAAGGACCCAGCTTGTCTCCATTCCTCTCCTCCACGTGCAATGTGAACTACGTCCTCAGGCTGGCTCCCCTCATGGTCCAGAATGCGGCTATCAGCAATCAGAACTACATGTTTTCTTGTTTACATTGAGAGAGAGAAAGTGAGAGGGAATATCTCTTCCATGACTTTCTCCTAGCAGAGCAAAGTAACTTCTCAGAAGGAAGCAGCAAACTCATTGGTTGAAAGTGCGTCAGGTATCCATTTCTGAACCAACCCCTGTGGCTAGGGGAATGCCATGTTCTGAATCCCATGTTCTTGGATGGGGCTCTGGAATAGTTAAAGGGGCTGGGATTTCAACGATTGATTTAAACTAATCAAGGCCCATCTCTAAAACTAGATAGAGTCCATCTCCAATCAAATTAATCTGGGGAAGGGGGTGAAAGACTGTTGGGAAGTTGTGTCCATTAGAATGGTTTTCAGCTGCAAGAAACAGAATACTCTGAGTCAAACTGGTTTAAACATAACAACAACAAAGTCACATGAGATAATCTCACACAATTTATTAATTATTAATAAAGTCAGCTTATTATCTCCTCATAAGAAGAACTGAGGCAGGGAAGGCTCAGAGTTGATTAAGTCAGAAGCTCAATGACATCATCAAGACCCAAGTCTTTTCCAATGGCCTCTTCACTGTAGGTTTATTGCTATTACCTGCAGGCTACCTCTCCTCCAGGATGTAAGACAGCTAGAGCTGGCAAATTCCATGACAATGTTCAAAGGAAGATCACAGCCTTTTGTAGTGTATCTCTCATAGAAGCAAGAGAAACTTTCCCAGAAGCTTCCATCACACACCCCCTTATATCACCTTGGCCAGAATTGTGCCACATAACCACAACCAAACTAGTCATTGGCAGGGGAAATGGAACCACTGTGAATAAGAGACTAATGAGACCCTCCCCTGGGGCTGAAATGGCATCGAATTCCCCGAAGCACCTGGC
The DNA here is from genome assembly GCF_001890085.2 of Hipposideros armiger. Taxonomy (NCBI): domain Eukaryota; kingdom Metazoa; phylum Chordata; class Mammalia; order Chiroptera; family Hipposideridae; genus Hipposideros; species Hipposideros armiger. Next base: position 2,921,242 of record NW_017731365.1, on the reverse strand, counting down.
CATGCAGGGGTAGGTGCTGCGACTCAACAACAACAGAGTCCTCTTGGGAAGGAGAATGGATGCATAAACAGGTGCTGAGTGGGCAACCACCAGTGGCTGCTGCAAAGGTTATCCAGGAGGAGCCTAGAGGAACTGAACTTCCAGGTTGGCTGACTGGGCAGTTGTGGCACCGTTAACTGAGATAGAGGACTCAAGGGAGAAAAAGGTGAGCTAATTTTTTGACTTGGTGGATGTGAGATGCTCATGGACCAACCAAGCAGAGAGGTCCAGAAGGTAGCTGCATGTAAGTGTTGACCATCCTTTCTTCTTAAAACCTCTTCCCCCAGCTTCCAAGGCACCACAGTGCCCTGTTTTATCTCCTACTTTATTTCCTATCTCTATGGTATTCCTTCTC
>NW_017731365.1:2917388-2918940 GCF_001890085.2 Hipposideros armiger | reverse complement strand
AATTTTATTGGGGAACAGCCATGGTCATTGGTTACACATTGCTTTCATGCTACAATGGCATAGTTGACTCTTTTAGGGAGGGCGCAGCTCACAGTGGCCCATGCGGGGATCGAACCGGCAACCCTGGTGTTATCAGCAGCACTCTCCAACCAACTGAGCCAACTGATCACCCCCCTGGTTTCATCTCTAAATAATCCATTTCTGGCTTATGTGTTGTCCCCTGTGCCTTATTAACCTCTTCTTATCCTTCAGGTGACAGATTAAGGGTCACTTCCTTGAAGAGGTTCTCTGCTTCCATAACACAATGTTCTGTACTTCCTCTATCACTCTACTTATCCAAAATTATTGTAATTATTTGCTGAAGTCTATCTTCCCTTCAGACTATGAATTCTGTGAAGGCCAGGGCTGTGTCTTTCTAAGTGATACATCCCTATCACCTCGCATAGAGCATGACCACAATAAGTGTTAAATAGAACTTAGCTGTAAATTTGAAATTTTTCATGTTAAAGGTCCTTTAGGTGGTAGTTGACAATAAATATATACATGAGATAACTTAGGGAGAGGGCATCTCTAGAAAAAGAGAACATGAGAAGGAAGACAATGATGATTAACATGAAGAGATGAAGAGGGCTAAGGGGTAGAATGATTAATGAGTGGCCAGAGAAATAGGAGGAATGTCAGAACAGAATGCAATCACAAGCCAAAGGAGACAGAGCATTGGGAAACTGGAGGTACCCAAAAAGGTCAAACACAGCAAAGAGGACAGAATACAGACTGAAAAGCACCGTTGGATTTGATTACAGAGCAAGGAAAATAATGTTTGAGAACAGTTGGATTCATTCTTTGTCAAACTAATATACTTAAGAAGGTATTTTCCCCCTCCTTTTCATTAAGTCCTCTGTCCATTGGTCCAGCAAAGACCCACTGAACATGTACTCTAGGCCAGGTACCGTGCTAAGCCCCAGGGAAACATGAGAAGGAGAACAAGGTCCACCTAGGCCTCTGGGACTCACCACCCTTCCCTGCAAGGGAAAATTAGAAGGCATTGACTCATGCCCCAGTAAAGCCAGGGCTTGGTGTTCCACTGGAGTTGGTACTGATTGGCTCTCCCAACACATTCAATGTTATAAGAGCTAGTTCTCAAGTCCAGAGGTCAGCAAGACTTTATTATCTTGCTCTGAGCTGGCAGAAGGCAAAAGGGAAAGTTATGTGTGGCACACCATTGCATCATTTCTGTCTGTTCTTAAGTCAGTCACAGATGAGAGTCTGGGTTTTTCCAAGAAAACTAGTTTCATTTGCTCAAAGGCAGAAAACAGAGAGCAGTTCAAAAGAGTACATATCTCCTCAAAAAACCCTGGAGTTGATCCTACTTAGCATTCACTCTGCAGAGATTCCTTTAACTTTCAGTAATACATTGTATTACCAACTAAACTACTGCTCTACTATTTATTTCTATCATGTGTTCTAACTACAGTAAAACAGTGTGGTGTGGTGTACTGTTCAAAAAGGTCAGAGAGTCATGGCCTTCTGAAAATTAATGGAAATCTAGATG
>NW_017731365.1:2886818-2916664 GCF_001890085.2 Hipposideros armiger | reverse complement strand
ATATGGTAGTTTTATTTTTAGTGTTTTGAGGAACCTCCATACTGTTTTCCATAGTGGCTGCACCAATTTACAATCCCACCAACAGTGCATAAGGAGGAACCCTTTTATCTTTATCAACTTAGTCCTATAATCACGAAGCTGACTTTGAAGTCAAAACTTAAAATGAAAGGTTAAGAGCCATTGTCACTTGGTGAGCACTTAATACGGTAAAATATTCTTGGAAATGATGAAATCTACACCTTTTCAAAAGCACCTTTATGGGAGTAGAGCATTTCCTTATTTAACTACATGAACTCCTCTGATGGGGATTTTATACCTCAAACTACTCTAGAAGTTATGGTTTGTCTTTTCCCCCTGCCTTCTGCAAACTTGTCATAACCACCCCACTGAGGATCCTAACCTCCATTTCCTTTCTCTGTAACTAAACGGAGAGCTGAGAGCTTTGATGCCAGAGCAGAAGTTTAGAATCTACAGCGTAGCAGAAGTGGAGAACAGATTTCAGAGAAGTCCTAACAATGGGGATAATAAAACCATAAATACAGGACTGAGCTAAGTACTAGTTGAAATCAATTAGGGTAGAAGAAAGAAGGCATGAATTTCTAAGTGGGTGGTACTAAATTTTCTAAAATCTTGTCTCAGTATTTTTAAGTGCATAAACATTGGAAATACTAGAATGCATTATTTCCCCCCAATTTTTTTTATTGTAAAGTACGTATAACATAAAATTTGCCACTGTAATCATTTTTAAGTATACAGTTAGTGGTATTAAGTTCATTTATATTGTTATGCAACCATCACCACCCTTCATTTCCAGAACTTCATCATCTAATAAAACTGAAACTCTACCCAGTAAGCAATAACTTCCCATTCCCTGCACTTAAGAATCTCACATAAGTGGAATCGTACAGTATTTGCGTTTTTGTGCATGGCTTATTTCACTTATCATAATGTCCTCAAAAGTTCATCCATGTTGTAGCATATGTCAGAATTTCCTTCCTTTTAAGGCTGAATAATATGTATGTGAGGTCTGACAATTAAGTTGGTGAACTCATCCTAGAAAAAGTGCTGCATATCTCATTGCTGGATATCACTATGGTCACCTTTGAAGTACTCCCCTTGAGGGGCTATGCACCAGTGCCAGCGCCTAATCCACCCTTCAAAGCAATTTTGGAACTCTTTTTCTGGAATGGCCATCAGAGCTGTCATCATATTACCCTTGATGTCCTGAATGTCATCAAAATGTCTCCCTTTCAGTATTTCCTTTATCTTTGGGTAAAGAAAGAAGTCATTAGAGGCCAGATCAGGTGAGTAGGGAGGGTGTCCCAATACAGTTATTTGTTTTCTGGCTAAAAACTCCCTCACAGGCAGTGCCGTGTGAGCTGGTGCATTGTCATGATGCAAGAGCTCCTTCGGGACCATTTTTGCGCACACCTCTCTCATGCCAAGATTTTCAGTTAAGATTTTCCTATCTGTTTCTCTATCAATGTTTACTTGGTCTGCTATGCTTCTCACTGTCAGCCGACGATTTTGACGCACAATTTGAGGAATTTTTGTAATGTTTTCATCAATGACGTGTTCTCTCCCCTCAGAAAAATGTTTAATCCATTTGTACACTGCCGTTTTCTTCATGGCATTATCCCCATAAACTTGGACTAACCTGTTCCTGATTTCACTTCCAGTCTTGCCAAGTTTAATGAGAAATTTATGTTTGTTCGTTGCTCTAATTCAAGCTCAGACATTCTCGCGACGACACACAAAAATTCGCAACAATAATGAAAGCCACCCAGTGTGACACTACCACACGATGACACGAACACAGCTGTGAGACACTGATATACCAAGGTTATGAAACCTTACCAAGCTATTTGTACAGTGCTGCCAATGTAAGCACACAGTGGCAAGTTCATGAACTTAATTGTCAGAACTCGTATATAACATTTTGCTTTTCCATTCACCCATCGGTGGATACTTAGGTTGCTTCCATATTTTAGCTATTGTGAATAATGCTGCTGTGAACATAGGTGTACAAATAGCTCTTTAAGACCCTACTTTCAGTTCTTTGGGGTATATACTGAGAAGTGTAATTGCTGGATCATATATGTTACATAAAATTTCCTGGTGCCAAGAGACCAGAGAAAGAGGTTGACAACTCCATCATTACATTAAGAGTTTATTAAGGGAACTTACATATGAAGTGTGTCTTAGGCGTTGGCAAGATGACATGGATGTCTTCTGTACCTTCCACTCCCCCAGACTCTCTGTTCTATAGTTAAAAGCAGTGAGTCTAGGTGCTGGGGAAGCAATGTGTGTTTAAGGGGAGGGGGACCACCTGATGCCAATGCCCAGAGGCTGAAGAGCTGGTGAAGAGACAGATCATTTCAAGGGTGGCTCACGACAGAGTCCTTGTGTACATTCCCAGATCTGCATAGGGGAGGAGTCAAGATGGTAGATTAGCTTCAAGGCTGAGTCAGCTCTGTCCTCAATGCACAATATAGTAATTCTATTTTTAATTTTTTGAGATCCCACCGTACTGTTTTCCACAGAAGCTGTACCATTTTACTTTCCTACCAGCAGTGCCCAAGAGTTCCAATGGGAATGCATGTTTTAACAGTAAAAGTTTTTCTAGCAATGAAGTAATTGGTTGAATTTCTCACATCAATTGCCCTAAAATTCTAAGTATCGCTGTTCACCTAGTGGTAGTAACCCCTTAAATTGTAGTCATGTTATCTAGGAGAAATAAACTGCTCTTTAGTAGTAGTTCCTGCTAAAGTATGAGAACCCCCATTTTTCATATCAAAATATTTAAAAACATTCCCTTTTGATGGGAATTAATGAAGAAAATAATGACTAAAAGCTACTACAAATTCATTGCTTTGCTTTTTAAAAAATCACTATAGCATCTACATACACTTTGAAAATGTGCTAACCATTCATTTTACAGACTAGTCCCTTATCTAGGTTTGTGGGCCCCAGGCTGTAGCCTGTGACCTACAAGCTAGAAGGATCTGGTTTGGAGATCCAGCTCTTAGGGAGCTAAAAAAGCTTGTCTTCTGTTCACTGCTAGTCTTCAGCACCTAGAAAAGTGCCTAGCATGTAATGGTGGTACTCAATATATAGTTGTTGAAAAAAAATAATGAATTGGATATGTGGCTCCTTGCTGTTTTTGGCCCAGCTAATGTTGGGGGCAGGGGGGTGGGGAATTGTTTTGTTTTTGGCTTTCCTTTAGTTGTACAGGTTAACAGTATTAGGTCATGTGGTTTTGAGATCTATAAGTATTTATCATTTCATTCCATTGAAGTGTTCGATGTAGTTTCCAAACTTTGAATTAGTGATTTCGGCCCTGTTTGCTACATTTTTTTCTTGAGGCAAAGTAATCATTTAATAATATTTTCTTTAAAAAAATTAAGTCTCCTTGGTTTTCGCACTTCAGTTAGTCTTTCATGTTGTAACAGCTCCACCTTGTGAATCTTTAGGGTATTGCTACTGGAAACTTTAAAAGCCATGACTGTTCTCGGAACATAAACATACAAATCTTACATTTTAATACCGTAGTGGTAGTAGACAGACTGGAAAGTTCTGGAAAACTTTTAGTGACTAGAATGAAATTTAACCAAAAATTGGGTCTGAGGTGTGTACCCTGAAAAATTAATATTACTCTTTCTAAAACCATCCAGTTATTATTTTACAAGGATAGAGCAGTTTATTCAGTCCTAGATTTAAATAATATCTCCATTCTTTGTGTTTTTTATGTTGTTAGCAAGGAGACTTGGAACAGAAACCCATGGGATGCTTTAGTCTCCATTGGTTTGACCAAGAACTTAAATGAGTGGCAGAAGTTTTATACTCTTGAATATAAATCTGTAGCTTTTCTGCTTGGTTGAAAGTAATGGCAAAGCAATTGGCTTGAAACCTTTGACTTATTCCCTTGTAGTTTACCAGTCCCTGTTTTTTAAATGCAAAGAGGCCAAGAAGTAATTCTAAAAAGTTGGGTAACTAAGTGATTTTTATTTCAAATTAACTTTTAAAAATATACATTGTATAATAGAGTAATTGCAGATTTGTGTGCCCTTTATACAGGCTATAAACTGAACAACTGCATTTAAAGTTTTATTCCTTGGAAAAAAATAATTTTCGGACTCCTTAAAGCTCATGTCAAGTTGATATTTGACTTGGCTGGGCAAAATAAGATGACAAAGTCTGATTTTCTTTCATTGTGTTTTAAAACAATGAGCATTTGGAAATTCAAAAAAAATATATCCTCTGTTTTAAAGTAGTCAGTTTAAGGCTGTAAACTAATTATACTTGAACTACCATTGGTTAAAATATTTTTGGAACGTGTGATTTTATCTTCAGTGTCAAACTTCTTGTCCTTTTGAGGAGTAATTGATTTTAAAAACAGCCAGATTGGGAGAATAATGTGGCTAATTGAGCTGACTGATTTTGTTTGAGGCTAAAGCTAAAGTATGATAAAGTAATTAAACTGATTTGGGATTTGTCTTATAAGCCACCTCTGAAATAGGCAATCCAAAAATATTTTGAGTAGTGGCAGTCGCTGGAAGAAATGAATAGCCTTTGAAGATGGTTGCATTGAAGATGACCTTTCTCAGAAATATGAATTCTGTTATGTTTAAAAACTGTTTCCTTTCTTCACCGAAGCATTCTTTGTACACACAGCCCAACTATTTTATTATGAAAAGTTTAAAATATCCAGAAAAAAGTGAAGAATTTATACCATGAACAACCATACACCCATCACCTTGATTCTGCCATATTTTTGCAGAATATTTTGCAAAAATAATGTTTTGCTATATTTGTTTTATCTCTTCATCTATCAGTCTTATTTTTTGATGCATTTTATTGAAAATCCATTGACTTCAAAGATCCGATACAATGAGCTGTTGAACTTTGGAGGAACTAGGGCATGCTTAGTGAATAGACCAAATTAGACCCGGTGACCATCTCCCCTTCTCTTTCAGGATGTGTTCCACATGGTGGTTGAAGTACCACGCTGGTCTAATGCAAAAATGGAGGTATGTTTTGCCTAACGTTCATAGTCAGACATAAGATACTAGTTTTGATCTAGCCACACTGATTTGCTCAAGGGTTAAACAGCTAAAGTTCAAGGTTTTTCTCTATCTAGTCCCAATCTATTTTCCAGTTTCTTCTCCCATTGCCTACTACTTTTCCCTCTGTGCTCCAACTAAACGCAACCGTTTACAATTTGCAAGTTTGTTACAGACTTTCCTTCCCCACACCTTTGCTTTTGGAGTTCCCAAAGCCTGGAATTACCTTTTTCTCCTCTTGTTCTTCTTAAGTCCATCCTTGACTCCTCCACAGAGTCGATGGGCTTTGCTTTAGTTACCCCAGCCATAAATGATCTTATTGGAATTCCTGTTGTATTTTGTTAATTAAGTGCTTTAAAGGAAAGCTGAAGTTGGATAATATTTATTTTGTCCTTTTAAAAAATATATTTTTATTTCTCAAATGTTAGAATTTATTCCAGATAAGTTTAGTTTTTGCTTTCTGGAGTTAGTAAGTGTTCCTTTTCCCTTCTTGATAGTTCCTGTACACCTCAAATGTTTTCCACTTAAAGGCTGATTGTGGAGAGACTGTTATTTCAAATTATAAAAATGTTAGGAGTAAAATGTATCATTAAAATTGAGCTAGGGTGTGTGCATTCCATAATTAATTTTCTAAAACCTTTAATTGAATGGTATTTCATATCCAAATATACAATGATTTGAAATTTTTTATTTCAGATTGCTACAAAAGACCCTTTAAACCCAATTAAACAAGATGTGAAAAAAGGAAAACTTCGTTATGTTGCAAATTTGTTCCCTTATAAAGGATATATCTGGAACTATGGTGCCATCCCTCAGGTATGTCTCTGTGCAATTGCTAGAAATGTACTTTCTAGCTTACAAAAAATAACCTACTGCTGTTAGTAAAAAAAAGATTTAAACACCTTCAGAAAGTTTTTGCTCTAATAGATTTTAAAAATATAAGGCACAATTAACTCATTTTAATACTTCCTTGAAAAACTTATTTTCAAGATAAACTGATAAGGTAAATGTTTAAGTTTACATTTGAAAGTTTATTCTTTTCTGAAATATTTTACCTTTCTATATGTACTAGTTATAAACTATACAAATTTTTTTTATACAGAATGGGTGACAGATCTGTTACGAGAGACAGTGTAGGCTAGTGGTTATAAAAGCATTGATTTTTGGGGGCACCAGAGCGATTCAGGTTCAAATCCCAAGGCTGCCTCTTCCTAAATTACCTAATTTGCCTCTGTTTCTTCCTCCCTGAGACATGACTATTTCCCCCTGAGATATTAGTAGTACTTAGCTCATATGGCTATTGTGAGGAATAAAGCACCTACGTCTCACAGCTGTTGACCTTTATGTTTAGAGTCCTGATTCCTTACTTAAGCCAAGCTCTCTGTGGTAAAGTAGGAATGGGATTCTATTTTCCTAAACAGTCAGCCCTTTCAGGAGGGATGTGTATCTGTATTGTTTACCAGTTTATCCCCAGCACAATGCCAGTGTGTAGTAGGTCCTTATGTAACTCTTGAATGAAAAATTACTAGAATCATGTCTATTATGTGTAAATGACAGATTTAATTCTGATTTGGTTAGGGTAATGCTGTGGCACTTATGACTTTTATACAAAATATTCAATTTGTTGTTTTCCTGTTGATAAATGGTTTGTTTTTATTAATCATTAAGTCTATTAAGTGGAATCTGTTGTGAAACAATTGATAAGTTACAAGAACATAGGTCGAATTCATCTAACTTGTTAGGTAATTACAAAGTCGTTCATTTGCCTTAATTATAGCACTTCACTTTGTACTTCAGTTGATTTAGCCTTTAGTTGGTTTAGTCTTTAGCCTTGAAATATCATCCCGCTGGGAAAACATTGCTGAAATTCTTCTTCTGTAGGTTGGATTTGGCTCTGTTAGATCCAGTTTTCCTTTATCAACCTTTTATATTTTTGCCTTTACTCCAGCTGAGTAGGCAAATAAATCCAAGAAATATGTTTTGGATTGGGGGAGAAAAGAACCAAAACAACAGCTACATTTTAAACTTGACTTCTTGGCAAACATAGACCATCTGTTCTTTTGTGAGATGCTCTGCAAGGACTCTCTGCAATTTAGCAGGAAAGAAAGCCAGCAATTTAAAGCTTCAGAAAATCCTGACTGAACTTTTCAATCTTGGCTCCTGGTCAACGATGATACTTTTACCAACAGAGCAAATAGTTCCTGTTTTAGTATTACTGCCTACCTACCTCTGCTTTGGAAATTTACTTTAATGAAAATGTAGTTAGTAGAAGATAGTAAGTACAAATAATTTCTAAAAGCAGTTTTCTTTTAATATGTTTTCTTAAAGTAAGTATTTGAGTCTATATCTGTGTTCGCATTTGCTTCGGTTATTAGGTGGTTGGGTTTTGTTTGTTTTAAATAGGATCATTATCCATTTTAAAGCTTAAATATAGTTTAGCCTTCTATGCATAATAGGAGCCCCGGGATTTAATTAAAATTTTTGTGTGTAGTTAAGATTCTGAGATGTGAATAAAGAATTTTTTTAATGAGGAAAAATAGCTGAAGATTAGTATTTTTGCAGAAAAGCTCATGGGATGTTATCTTTTAATGTCAGCATGATCCACTCTGTCAGTAACATGTATAGGAATGCTCTAAGCCTTTTTATTTTTTCTTTTAGACTTGGGAAGACCCAGGACATGATGACAAACACACTGGCTGTTGTGGTGATAATGACCCAATTGATGTGTGTGAAATTGGAGGCAAGGTAATGGAATCTGAAATGTTTTTCTTTAGTAGTCAGATGATATTAGTGAAATATACAAAGTTTATACTTTAAAAAACATTAGAAATAATGATGTCACTGTGCGTGATTCCATTTTATTTTAAGCATTTGTATAGTTTGTATATTTAAACCTAGCCTTAAATAAAGTGCATATATGTATATATGACTATACATATATATGGAAGAAGTGGACATGTTCTGCATTGCTTTAGTGGTCAATAGGTGAAGCGTACCTAGGAGGTAAATTTCATCTCAGAACAAGGCAAACCTTGTCTAATGATTTGGAGTGATCAGAATTGAGCCAAGCCAAATAACCTACGAGCTGGAGGATTATGGTAGGGATGCCTCTCTCAAGTAAGGTTGCTCTAAGTTTCTGACTATAGTTACATTTCTTTATAATCTTTCTCAGGCTCAGGGAAATAATAAATAATGAAAAGAAAGTTGTCCTTCAGTTTCTTAAGTCATGAAGCTCAGTCATACTGTATGACCTGTCTAACTCACTGGCTTCTGTAAAATAAAAGGTAAAGAAAGCACATCGAAATATGTATTTGAAACAAATTATGGAGGGTTTATTCTTTGGCACAATTAGAGACAGTTACAAAAAAAATTACCCTGAACCATGTTACTGATAGTCTTAGGACCTGTAAGTAATAAGGGGTACCTGTTGTCGGCTTTGATAAGACTGACAGGCATTAACTTATTTAGCTTTTTAAAAATTGCTTAAAGGAACTATCTTAAGGTAAATTTGGAGGAACTTGCCTTCTTCCTTATTTCCTGTTATCCACCAAGTAAAGCATTTCTTCTAAAGTTTTGTTCTGTAGTGTTGTCCTGACTATGGTTATTGACTTTCAGGTGTGTGCAAGAGGCGAGATCATCAGGGTGAAAGTTCTGGGCATACTGGCTATGATAGATGAAGGGGAAACCGACTGGAAAGTCATTGCCATTAATGTGGATGATCCTGACGCAGCCAATTACAATGGTAAGGCTATTGGAAGAGTCTGAGGTCTCTGCACCTAAATCTGGTGCTCCATTCACCTGTAGTGACAGAATTGTAAGCTCATGCCTTTAGGCTGTTAAAGAATGGAGGAGCAAAACATTTGACAAAGCATTGTTATTTCTAATACCGAACTTCTATAATTAAGTGAACGTTCTCCTTCATTCTGGGAAAGAAAAAATCTGATAGCTTGTGTTACTGTTTTCTCCTTTCCTTCCCTACATACTTGCACTCAGTTCCTCTATTTATTTATTTCAATTGACATATAATCCACATATCATAAAAGTCACCATTTTAAATTGTATAATCCTATGGTTTTTAATATATTCACTAGGTTGTGCAAACATTGTGCAAACATCACCACTATTAATTCCAGAACATTTTCATCACTCCAACAGGAAACCCCGTACCCATTAGCAGTCATGCCCTAGTCCCATGTCTCTCAGTCCCTGGCAGCCATTAATCTATATTGTCTGTCTCTGTGGATTTACCTGTTCCGAACATTTCACATAAATGGGTTCATGTGATGATATGTCTGGCTTCTTTCATTTAACATGTTTTCAGGGTTCATCTACATTGTAACATGTATCAGTACTTCATTCCCCCCTTTTTTGGTGGTAAAATTAACATAACATAAAATTCACCATTTTAACTATTTTAGAGTGTACAATTTGGTGGCATTTAGTACATTTGCAATGTTGTACAACCACCACCAACCATGATCACGTTCCAGAACATTTTCACCACCCCAAAAGGAAACTGTACCTTTAAGCGGTCACTCCCTGTTCCTTCTTCCTCCCACGCCCTTACAACCGTGAATCTGCTTTTTGTCTCTATGCATTTTTCTTTTTTTTTTTTTTAAAGAGTTTTATTGGGGAATTAGGGGATGGGAACAGCGCTGGGGAATTGGGGAAAGGGGAACAGACAAGTTGCTGTCCTTTTGTTCTTCAGTCTGGTTGTTGAGGATGTTGCTTCACTGGCCCAAGTTGGCGCCATCATTGCACTCTTCCCGGGTGAGGCAGATCAGTCGCCGGCTTCTGGACGGCCGCTCATGCTGGCTGCTCACGCCTCACGCTGGCTGCCGGCCACACACGGTAGCCCATGGCAAACCCACTGCAGCAGGGGTTGCAGCCTACACCGTCGCCGACGACTCACGGCAGCCCAGCTCCAGGTTGAGCTGTTGTTCAGCATCTTAGCTGTAGAGGGCAGTGTCACTGGCCCTCATGTGGGATCCGAACCAGGGTCCTCTGGCGTCCCAAGCCAGCTCTTAACCAACGCGCCACTCGGCCGGCCCATCTATGCGTTTTTCTATTCTGGATATTTCATATGTGTGGAATCATAAAATATGTGGCTTTTTGTGTCTGGTTGCTTAGCTCAATGTTTTTTAGGCTCATTCATGTGGTAGCATGCATTAGTACTCACTCCTTTTTATGGGTGAATGCTACTCCATTGTCTCTGTTGTATGAATATGTACCATATTTTGTTTATCCCTTCATCTGTTGACATTTGGGTTGTTTTTGGCTATTAGGAATTATGCTGCTGCTATACAAGGTTTTGTGTAGACATAGGTTTTAAATCTCCTTGCATGTATATACCTAGGAGTGGAGTTGCTGAGTCATATGGTAACTTATGTTTAAGCTTTTGAGGAGCTGTCAAACCTTTTTCCTAAGCCAGCTGCACATTTTACAGTCCTGCCAGCAGTGCATAAGGGTTCCAATTTTTCTTCTTCCTTGCCAACACTTATTATTAATCTTTTTTATTATAGCCATTTTAGTGGGTATATCTTTTTATTGTTGCATTATGAAAGTTCTTTATATTTTTATCAGATATATGATTTGTCTATATTTTCTCCCATTTTGTGGATTGTCCTTTCATTTTTTTAAAATCAGTTTTTATTTATTTATTTATGTATTTTATTGGGGAACAGTGTGTTTTTTCAGGACCCATCAGCTCCAAGTCAATCTAGTTGTGGAGGGCGCAACTCAGTGGCCCATGTGTGGATTGAATCGGCAACCTTGATGTTATGAGCCTGCACTCTAACCACCTGAGTTAACCAGCCACACCTGTCCTTTCTTTTTTTTAATGGTGTCCTTTGAAATACTCAGGTTTTTCATTTTGCTGTACTCTTATCAAAAGTTTTTGCTGCTTTTTGATGTCGTATCTAAGAAACCACTTCTTAATCCAAGGTCACAAATATATACATTTATGTTTCCTTCTAAGAGTTTTATAAATTTAGCCCTGACATTTAAGTCTTTGATGTATTTTGAGTTAATTTTTGTATATGGTATGAACTAGTTCAGTATCATTCTTTTGCATGTAGATATGCAATTATCCCAGAACTATTGGGTCGTCGGGAAGGTCATGACGCATTTTTGCATTGAAAAACATAGAAAAATACGTCATGACTTTCCCGACAACTCCATACTCATTGAAAAGTCTGTTCTTTTCCCCAGTGAATTGTCTCGGCACCATTATTGAAAATCAACTGACTATAAATGTATTGGTTAGTGAGATAAGTTGATTGTCTGAAGTCATCTTTGAAAAAATATATTTATACCCAGAAAAATTACTGTTCATTCCAGGGCTTGTTTAGCATGTCTGAGGGAATTTCTGTGGGTTGCTGTCAGAGTACTTATTGTACAGTTCAAGTGGTGTGGAGAAGGGAAGAGATCGTAGGAGTTGGCATGGTTAGGGAAGGCCCAAGTAGAATTGGATTATAACCCAAAGTATAAAATAAATATCCATGAGTCCATTCTGATATAAATAAATGATCGAATAAATAAACAAGTAGGGTAAGAACAGACAAATCTCCCGTGCAGAAGAATTCCAAATAATTTATGTAAATACTTTCACCCTCAAGTACAGGCTGTGCACAGTGACCTCTTTCAGAAGAGTCCAGTATGGAAAGGATAACTTGACAGCTGAGAAACCTAACAAACACTACCTCAGCCAGGTTATCAATGTCAACATCAACAGTGATGAGTCATCTTGAGAGCATGTACTCTTGATGTGCTTTGAATGGCATTTTATCTCTGTGGACTTCTTCCCTCAAACCCAGTACCCTAGTCTAATCTTGAGAAAAAGATAAGACAAGTCCCAACAGAGGAAGGGATATCTTACAAAATGCCTGATCAGCACCCCTCAAAACAATCAACGTCATCAAAAACAAGTTTGAGAAACTGTCATAGCCAAGGAGCCTGAGGAGCCATGACGACCAAACGTAATGCAGTATCCTAGTGGAGTCCTGGAATAGAAAAAACAGACTTGAGTTGATGTATCACTATTGGTTAATTGTGACAAATGTCTTTGTATAAGATAGTAATAATAGGGGAAACTATGTGCAGGTTGGGTATCTGGGAACTCTGTAATATCTTCACAACTTCCCTGTAAATCTAAAACCCTTCTAGGACTTGCAGTGACTAAACAGGGGAGCAGGCCTAGGAAGCGATTTGATGCTTGGCAGGTTGGACCTACCCTGACTGGGAGCAAAGCTGGGCGGAGACCCTTTCAGGAAGGGGCATTGTTGTGTTTGATTCAGACCAAGCTTAGTGGCTAATTACTGAAGTCTTGAGGGAATGTGGAAGGAATGTTGCTTGTCTGCATTAAGCTACCCCTCAGTTGGGGAAGATTATAGCCGTACTTGACAGAGATTGAGGTCCCCTGTATCCAGAATGAAAAGAGGGTTGCACCAAATATTTGTGGTAGTGTCATATTTTCTGTTCCAAATATAAAAGATATAGCACATGAATACTGGCTTCACTCTGAGGTATTGGATAGTTTACTAGTCCAGTATGGAGTGGTGGAAAGCTGTGAGCAAGTGAACACTGACTCAGAAACTATAGTTGTAAATGTAACCTCATCCAATAAGGACCAAGCTAGACAGCCTTTAGACAAACTGAATGGATTCCAGTTGGAGAACTTCACGTTAAAAATGGCCTACATCCCTGATGAAATGGCTGCCCAGCAGAATCTCTCGCAGCAACTCTGAGGTCTCCATGGGTTCAGGCAGAGCAGCTCATTGAGGCAGGGGTCTCCAGAAACAGTGTCCACACAGAAACTGTGTGACTTGCCTCTATGCCTGCTGGCTCTCACCCAATTCATAGGAGCCATTATTGGAAAAGAAGGTGCCACCATTTTGAATATCACCAGTCTAAAATCGATGTCCAGGGCCGGCCGAGTTGCTCAGTTGGTTAAGAGCTTGTTCAAGAGTGCAAGCTCTGAGCAACAGCAGTTTGAGTCGCAGCCAGAGCTGAGCAGCCGCTGAGCTGCCAACAGGTGGCAGGATGGCTCAGCTAAAAATAAAATAAAATAAAATCGATGTCCAAAATCAAGAGAATAATGGTGCTGCTGAGAAGTCAATTACTATCCTCTATACCCTTGAGGGCACCCTTGTGGCTTGTAAATTTATTCTGGAGATATGCAGAGGAAAGCTCATGATAAGAAATTCACAGAAGAGGTTCCCTTGAAGATTTTAGCCCCTAACTTTGTAGGCCATCTTATTCATAAGGAAGGAAGAATCCTTAAAAAAAAAGAAGACACAGACACGAAAATCACGATATGTCCTTTGTAGGAACTGACCCTGCACCATTGCAGTTAAAGACATCGTTGACACATGTGCCAAAGCTGAGGAAGAGATAATGAATAAAAGCTTGGAGCCTTATGAAAATGATATTGCTTCTATGAATCTTCAAGCACATTTAATTCCTGGATTAAATCTGAATGCATTGGGTCTGTTCCCACCCACTTCAAGGATGCCACCTCCCTCCTCAGGGTCTTCAGCTATGACTCCTTACCCACAGTTTGAGCAGTCAGAAATAGAGACTGTTCATCTGTTTATCCCAGCTTTGATTGGTTTTTCTTGTTGGGATTCTACAATGAGACATTAACTTGAGCATAATGTTGCTAATGCCTTTGGAAGTGCTCTGCTCCAGTTACTCTCTGAAGATGGAATATCTTAGGCTGGTGATGGAAGTCTTTACATGCACTTCCAGTGAATCCTATATTTCATACTGCAACTTCTCACCCATGATTAGAAAACAAAGACTGCTTTGTAGACTCCAAAGACTCACCCAGTGCAGAGCGACTGGTATACCAGGTCCTTGATGAGCTTTGGGGCCACATCTACCCCTAACAACTTCAACTTCAATGTTATCAGACTAATTAATAAGGTGTACATGTCAAAGACTTGGGTATTCCTCCAGGAAATCACGTGATTTCTGGGTCATTTTAAAGGTGGCAGCCTCAGAACTGCAGAGGACAGCATTGTGATTTATCTGTTGGGTTGTAACTTACCTGTTGGGTTATAGGTCTTATTAAGGCATTTGATTCTGGTGACCAAATGGTGAGTTCTTGTGCAAGAGTCAACAACTTTACACTGCTCACAAGAGTGCTGATGGTTATAATGTTTAATGAGATTACAGCAACCAGCCTACAGCCATCTAGTGGTAGTTTGTACCTGATTTCAGATATCCTGGCAGTGGTCCATTCTTTCTCCTACACATTGTATTTTCTTAATCACAGCTGTGTAAGCTAGGAGATGTCAAAGCCCTATTATTCTGTCATTACCATGTAGTGCCAAGAAAGGGTTTTTTGTTTGTTAAGATTTGCCTTAAGATTAATAAGAAAGATTTGTCTTCTTACTGGAAAGAGCATTGGACCAGGTGCTGAGATGTAGATTCTTTGACTTATTAACCATATATTAACTAGTGAAAAGTACATAATTATCTGTAAACATCATGATTTTGTGGGGGCAGTCAAGTGAGAGAGACCATAGGTGAAAAGCTTTGCAAGTAAAAAGCACCAGATGAAGGGAGGATAAACTGCCACTTTCACCTTCTACACAGAAATAGTTTTCAGATATGCCAAATAAAATTGGTTTTTAGAACATTTGTAGAAAATTGGTATTATGATCAATATCACTTTGACCCAGAAATTCTACTTCTAAGTAGCTGTTTCACAGAATTCCTCATAAATATATACAAACACACATTACAAAGATATTCTTTGCAGCAAAAGCCAGGAAAGAGCTAAAATATCCATCACCAGCTAAATGGTTAAATAATTATGGTCTGTCCAGGCAATGGGATACTGTGTGTGGCCATTACAAAGGATGAGGAGGACCTGCGTATACAGATATGGAAAGACCACTAAGAATGGTATGACGCCTTTCTGCTGTTTTTTAGCCTTACATGATCGCATATATGTTTAAATATGTGTATATATGTATATGTATAGAAATTCATGGTTAAAGGACTAGAAGAACACCAGTCCTTTAAAGTGCAATGGGAAGAAGGACAAAGGGAGACTTGGCTGTTTCAGGTGCTTCTGTCTGTATTATTTAAATTTAGTCAGCGAGAATGCATTCATACTATTTGTTAACCCCTTGATGGTACAACTGTGATTCTGTTGCTCGTGTGTCCATTTTCTCATGTGCTACTTATCCAAGAGCACACATACTAAAGGGCATGTTGTGGCCACTGTTAGTGAAACCATATCTGTCATTATGTCAGCACCATTCTGCTAGGGCATCATTGCCCTGCAGTAAAGGTTATTAGAACCCTGAAACTTCCCTGAGTGGCTGGTCCCATGGTGGAAGTACAATAGTATGCAGTTTTCCCAAAGCGTCAACCCAAGGCAGTGTCCGTCTGTCATCAGTTATTATCTGACGAGTTTATCAGACTTTCTATGTAGAGAGTACTCTGGACTAGCCACAGCTTCAAAAGGGACACACACACAGCCATGGGACAGGACCACCTACCCACTAAAGGAGCGACAGGTTGCATGTCGCTCCTCTTTGCCATTGTGGGACCCATGATAGCCAGATCCCCTCCCATCTGAGTTGTGGGAATCAATGAAACTGAGCATATCCTGCATGGTTGTGGGGTACAGCACTGCCTGGCTGGTTAGAAGCCGAACCCAGGAAGGAACCGCACAAAATGGGTGCTGTCTGTGGTGGGATCGTGATGTGGCATCAGGAGGCAGTTTTAGTAGCTGCAGACCACTGACTTTGTCTCTGTGAACTTAACGGAAAACATAAGGGAAAAATATTGACAGGGTTCTTTTCTTCCTGCTTTGTTTTCTGGGTTTGATGTCAGGGTTCCTCAGTCTGGATCCAGCTTACCTTTTAATGTGTGGTTCACAATCAGTTAATCAGCTCTTATATTTTTTCCATGCTGTGGTATAATACAAAAATATATTTGATCTTTGTCTCTAGTTCTGGCAAAAAAAACAAACAAAAAAACCTTGGAATTTCCTGAGTGATGAGTGTCTTTTGTTACTCAGGATGAATCATGCCTGAGTTTATGCTAATAAGGTGACTTCGGGTGGGGCCCCTCGCTAGCTTGAGACTGGGACTGGTCCAAAGAAAGGCCAAGTGACTAGAGGGTGGGAGCTTTCCATTCCACCCACCAACCTCTGGGACCAGGAGGGGAGGCTGGATATGGAGCTCTATTAACACTGGTATAATGACATGTGGAGCACTTCTGAGTTGGTGAACACCTCAGTGTGCTGGGAGGGTGGCAGGGCTGCCCTTGAGAGGGCATGGAAACTCCATGCCCTGCCCGCCTCCATACTTTGCCCTACGCACCTCATCCATTTGGCGGTTCCTGAATTGTATTCTTTATAGTAAACTAGTAAACATACATAAAAGTGTTTTCCTGAGCTCTGTGAGTCATTCTGAAACCAGAGGCCAAACAAGTCTGGGGCTCGTGCTGCCTGCGCCGCCTCAGCCAATAGACTGACATGGGAGTTGAGCTGTAGAATAAGTGTTTATTATCAGAGCACCGGTGGTGTGAGAAGGCAGCAGGTTAACACCTCCCAAAACTGCCTTCACATTCTCAGACCAGCCTAGGATATTTAAGGGAAAATCTGGACATTCCTCCAGAGCCCAGGTGATGGTGGTTCTGGGAGTCTGCATGGATGGCTCTTCACATGGTTATCAACCCAGGAGCAATGATGACAGTAACCTGGAAAGAATGCTAGGCCATAGAGATTGTGATCAGTAAGCATTGGGGTATTATAAGTTTCAGGGTAATTTTCTAAAACAGGGAACTGGGACAGGGGACATTCTGAGCTCAAGCTGCAGGGGGATAATCTATTACTAAGCTATAGGGCAAGGAAAGGTGAGGCTGGGGATATGGCGAGATCTCTACTTATGGGGGTCCCAACTGGGCCCTGCTTCAATTCTAGCAAATTATCAAACCCCAAGAGAGAGTTGTAGAAAACCCTGATTTTTAGTAGTCAGAAGTATGGGTGGCCTGGAATCCGCCTCAAGTGGGGTAAGTCTTGTGAGACTGAATCCTTTAATTTGTGGGATTTGACCCTAATTCCAGTAGATAGTGTCATTATTGAATTGAATTGTTGGACACCCAGTTGGTGCCTGAAGAACAGGAGAATTGGTTGGAAAATTTGTTGGAAAACACCCCACACAGCATTTCAGATTTTTGGATTTTCAAATTATTTCTGTATTAAGTGACACATTTTATGTGAATTATAAGTTCCTTAAAATTTATCAGTGTTTAAACATTTCCCAGTTCACTTTGTAAACTTTCCATATTTTTAGTGGTACTGTAATAACAAAATGCATGATATTCTTTAACTATGTATATTATAAGCTGGACTTAAGCACAGTTATTTTAATAAGCTCCTGTTGTTGAATGTATTCCTCCTTCCCCAAATACTTTTCCTGGTTGTTATTTTTAGCACTTGTATTTTCCATTGGCTTGCATTGAGCAGGCAGCTTGGTCACTTACAGTTGAGTTTGTTGACATTGAGGCTAGCCATTGTTGGTGGTTGCACAGAAACTTTTAAAAGTTTTTTTAAACAGGACACTATTTTGTTGGCCAGAACGAAAGCCTTGTGGTGATAATGCCTATACTATAGAGTTAGAAAAGTCTAGTCGCATTTAATATGTAACCCATCAGTGCATAACAGTGTAATCCATTTTTCTTGTCTTTTAGTATGTAATTTAGTATGTAAATGTATATGATCTGGATGGAACCTCACCCTGTCTTTTTTTGTATCATCTATGCTTCTCATAGGCGTTATCCACACTTGCTACACTCTTCTTTGCTTATGTAGCCTCCAGTCATTTCTCCCTTCTGTTATCTAATAGAAGTTACTACTGTGCTGGTTGTTCTCTTACTACTCAACATCAGAGCTATTCTAAGGCGCTAGAGGATTTCCTTTTAATGGCTGTATGTGTTCTCTTCTCAACAAGGTGGTCAGCTCTAACATCTTGAATTTTTATTATACCCATCCCATAGCTCCCTCAAAATAAATACTTAATATTTTTATCACATGAATAATTACATATGCATCTTGCAATCTGCTTGTTCTCTTCTAAGATATTAATGATGTCAAGCGGCTGAAACCTGGCTACCTAGAAGCTACTGTGGACTGGTTTAGACGGTACAAGGTTCCTGATGGAAAACCAGAGAACCAGTTTGCTTTCAATGCAGAATTTAAAAATAAGGTAATGTTTCATTCAGAACTGTAGCTTTAGGTCTTTTTCTATTGAGACTTACAATTTAACCTGTTATTACCATTTAAAGACTATATGATTATAAAAAAATGTCTAAAGACACGACAGTCTTGATGTTGACTCATTCATTTAAATGTTTTCTATTTTTGACACAAGGAAATGATTCAAAAGAGACAAAGTTATCAGGCTTTGGGAAAATGTTGATACTAAGAATACTTTTCTATCATTGTATTTTATTTTTATTTTTATTTATTTTTTGCTGAGCCATCCTGCCACCTGTTGGCCACTCAGCGGCAGCTCAGCGGAAATCGAACCTGCGACCTTGTCGCTCAGAGCTCGCACTCTTAACCAACTGAGCTACTTGGCCGACCCCTTTTCTATCATTATAATGCATATCTCTTCAAATTATAGGACTTTGCAATGGATATTATTAAAAGCACTCATGACCATTGGAGAGCATTAGTGACGAAGAAAATTGATGGAAAAGGAATCAGTTGGTAAGTGTTGACTGTTCTCTGCATGTTTAACACACAAAGCAGACCAGCTTGCGCCAAAGATTTTAATAACCATAACACACTACCATTACTTTCACTTAGAAAAGAGATAACCAGTTTTGTCAGCAAGTGCTCACATGAGTGGGAAGGTAGATATAAAACAACTGAAAAGTGCCCCTAAGATACTCTCTGAACAAGTACAAACTAAAACTACACGAGGGACAGTGAGATCAGAGCTTTGTGAGGGTAACTGGGAAAGACTGCCTAGCATCATGGTGTTCAGAATGTAATGGGTAAAATAAGGTTGAGTGCAAGGGTTGGTATTCTCTGATGAAAATATATAAGGTGCATCGCAACTAAACCACTGTCTACAGTGCACACAAAATTTACTGCCACTAACAATAATAGCTAATATTAATTGAGCAGTGAATGTTTGCCAAGCATGCAACAGAGATATAGGGAGAGAAAACTTAACCAAAGTCATCCCACAAGAAGGGTTTCAGAGTTAGGACTCATATCCATGTTCAGGACAATATACTTCCTCTTAGATATTTAAAGATTTATAAGAGGATGTCCACTATCAGCACTTAACTAATGTTCTGGAAATAGTAGTCAATGAAGTAAATAGGAAAAATGATATGTTTTGATGCAGGAATATTAGAAAAGGGGGAGCTAATTGTGGCAGATAATATGATTGTGTACCCAGAAAACCCTAGAAAAAATAAAGAATTCAGCAAGGTGACCAGTTACAAAATGAATATATATGTACAGCTGATCTTTGAACAACATGGGTTTGAACTGCATGGATCCACTTACATGCAGATTTTTTTCAATAAATATAGTACTGTAAATGTATTTTCTCTTTCTTATGATTTTCTTAACATTTTTTTCTCTAGCTTTATTGTAAGACTACAGTGTATAATACATATAACATACAAACTATGTGTTAATCGACTTTATGTTATCATTAAGGCTTCTGGTCAACAGTAGGCTATTATTAAGTTTTTGGGGAGTCAAAGTTATATGCAGATTTTCAACTGTGTGTGGGGCTTGTACCCCTAAGTCCCACATTACTCAAGGGTCAACTGTATAAGTGAGATCATACTGTATTTATCTTTTGCTGTCTGATTTAACATAATGCCATCAAGGTCCACCCATGTTGTGAATGGCAAGATTTAATTCTTTTTTATGGCTGAATAATATTCCATTGTATATCTACCACATTTTCTTTATCCATTCATTCATTGATGGACATTTAGGCTGTTTCATGTCTTGGCTATTATAAATAGTGCTGCAATGAACATTTGGTACATATATGTTTCTGAATTAGTGTTTTCGTTTTTATCGGGTAAATACCCAGAAGTGGAATTCTGGATCATATGGTAGGTAGTTCTATTTTCAGTTTCTTGAGGAACCTCCATACTGTTTTCCATAGTGGTTGTGCATTTCCCATCAAGAGTACATAAGGGTTCCCTTTTCCCCACATCCTCACCAACACTTGTTAACTCTTGTCTTTTTGATGATAGTCATTCTAATAGTGTGAGATAATAATCTCATTGTGGTTTTGATTTGTATTTCCCTGATGTCTGGTGATCTTGAGCACCTTTTCATATACCTGTTGGTCATTGGCATGTCTTTGGAAAAATGTCTATTCAGGTCCTCTGCCTGTGTTTTAGTCAGATTGTTTATTGTTGTTGTTTATTTGTTTTGTTATTCAGTGTGAGAATTTTTTATGTTTTGGATATTAACCCCTTATCAGATTGTGGTTTGTAAATATTTTCTCTCATTTAGTAGGTTGCCTTTTTAGTTTTTTTAAAATTATTTATTTATTTTTTTTATTGGGGAATTGGAACAGCGCTGTGGAATTGGGGGAAGGGGAACAGACAAGTTGCTGTCCTTTTGTTGTTCAGTTTAGTTGTGGAGGACGTTGCTTCACTGGCCCAAGTTGGCACCATCATTGCACTCTTTCTGGGCAAGGCAGATCAGTCGCCGGCTTCTGGACGGCCGCTTACTGCAGCTGCTGGCCGCTCACACTGGCTGCTGGCCACACATGGTAGCCCATGGCAGCCCACTGCAAAAGGGGCTGCAGCCTACACTGTCGCGGGCGACTCACTGCAGCCCAGCTCCAGGTTGAGCTGTTGTTCAGCATCTTAGCTGTAGAGGGCAGTGTCACTGGCCCTCATGTGGGATCCGAACTGGGGCCCTCTGGCGTCCCAAGACGGCTCTTAACCACCGTGCCACTCGGCCGGCCCTAGGTTGCCTTTTCATTTTGCTGATGGCTTCCTTTGCTTTTTAGTTTCATGTAGTCCCGCTTGTTTATTTTTGCCTTTGTTGCCTTTGCTTTTGGTGTCAAATCCTAAATTTATCACCAAGACTGATGTCAGGGAGCTTACCTCCTATGTTTTCTTTTAGGAGTTTTATGGTTTCAGATCTGACATTCAAGTCTTCAATCTATTTTGATCTGATTTTTGTGTATGGTGTCCGATGATGGTCTAGTTTCATTCTTTTGCATGTAGCTGTTCAGTTTTCCCAATACCATTTATTGAAGAGACTGTCCTTTCCCCATTGTATTTTCTTGGCTCCTTTGTCATAGATTAATTGGCTATATATGCATGGGGTTGTATTGGGCTTTTTATTCATTTCCATTGATCTATGTCTGTTTTTATGCCATTACCATACTGTTCTGATTACTGTAACTGTGTAATATAGTTTGAAATCAGAACGTGTGATGCCTCCAGCTTTGTTCTTCTTCTGAAGATATTCGGGGCCTTTTGTGGTTCCATACAAATTTTAGAATTATTTGTTTTATTTTTGTGAAAAATGTCATTGGAATTTGAGAGGGATTGCATTGGTCTGTAGATTGCTTTGGGTAGTATGGACATTTTAACAGTATTAATTCTTCCAATTTCATGAGCATGAAATATATTTCCATTTATTTTAGTGGAAATTATTATATTTTATAATGTATATTTATATCTATATGGTATAATGTATGTATTATTTAGAAGATTAGTTTCTTCAATTTTTTTTTTTATTAATGTCTTAAAGTTTTCACTCTACAGACCTTTTATTTTTACCTCCTTGGTTAAATATATTCTTAGGTATTTTATTCTTTTTGATGCAGTTGTAAATGGGATTATTTTCTTAATTTCTCTTTCTGATCATTTGTTATTAGTGTATAGAAATGCAACAGATTTTTGTATATTGATTTTGTATCCTGCAACTTGAATAAACTTGAGGTTCAAGTAAACCAAACTTGAATCTTGTCTGGCCTACCACCTTAAACTTGTTTTCTAACTCTTAAGAGAGACGTTTTTGTGACTCATGACTACTTTTGTTTCATTTAATAGCATGAATACCACAGTGTCTGAGAGCCCCTTCAAGTGTGACCCTGATGCGGCCAAAGCCATTGTGGATGCTGTAAGTAAAAGTTTCCTTGAAAAAGAATGTACCCGGTGGCTAAAATATATGGTGCTGAATGGGTGGGGAGGTAATTCTTTCAACAAATATTTGAGTGCCGCCTGTATGCTTATTACTGTGTCAGGTCTTGAAATTACAAACCACGAACACATGTAAGTTGACATCTGACTAAGTGTAAGAGCTGAAGAGGGTCCTGGTCAACTCTAAACTGTACAGATAACAAAGGAGGAGAATTTGTAACAATCAAAATGATTCCAGAATGTACTGACTAACTCAAGTGCCTGTGTGCCTATCACAAAAGAACCAACGGGAACTAACTTGACTTGGTTATAGCAAGGACTGAGAAAGTTATCAAATATCAGGTATCATTTCAGGGGTCGTTCATAATTCTAGAAAAGACTTTCATGTGAGGTAGTAAACCATTTATTAAGAAATGATTTTTTTTTATTTTAAAGATTTAATTGGGGAATTGGGAAAGGGGAACAGACAAGTTGCTGTCGTTTTGTTCTTCAGTCTAGTTGTGGAGGACGTCGCTTCACTGGCCCCTATTGGTATAATCATTGTGGTCTTCCCGGGTGAGGCAGATCGGTCACTGGCCTCTGAACAGCCGCTCACGGTGCTTTTGGCAGCTCACACCTGCTGCCGGCTGCTCACACTAGCTGCTGGCCACACATGGTAGCTTATGGCAGCCCACTGCAGCAGGGGCTGCAGCCTTCACCGTCGCCGGCAATTCATGGCAACCCAGCTCCAGGTCAAGCTATTGTTCACCATCTTAGCTGTAGAGGGCACTGTCACTGGCCCTCCTGTGGGATCCGAACCGGGGTCCTGCTGCTCAGAGATGGTGCCCCAACCCAGTTCCTAATCAACGCACCACTCGGCCGGCCCGAAATGATTTTGTTTTTGTACTATTTTTAAGTATCTGATTTGGATTAACCAAAATACTGAGCTAGATCATCTTAATTCTCATTTACAACATTAAATAAGGAAAACAAACAAAAAAAATAAGGTCTGACTTTTTACTGCTTTGTAATTGGGCTAGTACAAGGAAAAATAACAATTTAACAATGAAGCCAATGCATTTAGATTTACCTTTATATATGAATCCCGACAAAATTGAAATGAATAAGAAAAATTGGAAGGGAAACCCCATTGGTTAATGATCATAGCTTTTCAATGAGAACACTGCCTACATTATATCATATGTGTACATATAATTTATAAATGCATAAATTAGTTTTTATTCTTTATTTCAAAAAACATTTTATTATTTATTCTCCTGTGTGTCAGTAAAAGCCAAGAGGCTTGAATTGGTTAGCATTTCTTAGCAGTAGAGCAAACCTTGTTCCTATAAATTATAAATTATTTTTAGAACCCCAAAATTGGAATACTTGTCTTCTGTTCAGATTCATTTTAACTTATGTGTCAGTTTACTTTTTTAGCTTTTTTTTCCTGGGATTAGACTAATAACATTTTACTTTTTTATTGTAGTTACCACCGCCATGTGAATCTGCTTGCACAGTACCAACAGATGGTAAGATCAATATTCTGGTAAAATTACATTGAACATTATGTGTATGTGTGGGGAAATTGTATCTATAGGGAGGAAATCTTATATACCATAGCCATACAGTTTTAGAGTTCTGCAGTATATGTGGGAAGAAAGATGGCTGTGCATACCACCTTTAGTGTCATACACACCCCACCCACCCACCTACCCCCACCTTTATCACAGCAGTTTCCAAACCATGACCTACTGGTCTCCGGGGTCCAGGTAGATGACTTATGGACACTGGAGCAGGCTGGGCTCTGGGTTCCCATCTGGCCACAGCCTGCTTCACCCAGAAAACTGTTCTCCCCTTTAGATTTAGAATTCTCTGTAAGGTTCTTCTAGTGAGAATCGCATGTCTATATGATTAAGGAAGCCCAAAAGAAAACAATGATAAACTACCCATTTTTACTATAATGAAACTTTGCATGTATGAAAGTTTGTTTTAAGGTAATACGTAGTAGGATACATTAAAGCAAGTATATTATTTGTTATATATTTGGTATATTTTGATTCTTAACAAGTATTCTGTTTTTCTTTTTTCTGAATATAGTGGATAAGTGGTTCCATCACCAGAAAAACTAAGGAAATTTCTCTGGAATACAAGCTGATATTGCTGCATCCTATTCATCTGGACATAGTAGATGCAAAAGTAGTGGCTTTTCAGAGCTTTAAATTTATAGAACTTACCTAACAAAGCAAATTCTGCTGTGACCAATCTAATATATTCAAAGTGTTATCCATTTGAAAGCATTTTTCCATATTTCAACTAAGATAACTTTCAGTACATGCTTGAATATGAAAGCAGTTGTTGTAATTTGGAAGTCATTTGTGAATAAATATGCAAGATAAGTACATATTAGATGTATATGTTTACCAGGTGTTAGGAATTAGGAAATAAAATTATTTTGCTGAAGCTTGGCTTATGATAGTTTTATTTTAATCTGAAGCCAGACATTACCACACAGGCATGCGTGCTACTTGGTATTTGTTTTCTCTCAATGATCTTACAATTCAATTTTATAATTATTAGACTAAAACTTGATTTATTTTTAGTAAGATGAGAATGAAATCCCATATTTTACAGTAGTCTTGATACTATGCTCTTACTTAATTCCTAGCACCCCACTATAAAGCAAAAGTTTTTTAATTTATAGCATGTTAGCAGAAAGCACACTCCAGCTCCCCTTTTGAAATGATACAGCTACTTTTTTTACTTCTCTAAGCGCCTAATTGGATCCTTAAGTCATTTACATTATATTCTGAGTTATCAGCCAGAATAACTTTGTGGTTAGGTTCATGGGCTTTGGACCTCACCACATCTGAATTTTTAATCCTAGCCCATCTACTTATTAGCTATGTAATCTTCAGTTACCAACCACCCAACTTCAGTTCCCTCATTTGTAAAAGAGGTTACTCATGTAATGTGTTAAGCATTCAGATTATTTTAGTTGAAATTTTTACTGAGATTATTGTTAATTCACATGCAGTTAGTTGTAAGAAATAATACAGAGAGATTCTCTCTATACCTTTCCCAGTTTCCCCCAAAGGTAAGATTTTGTAAAACTAGAGTATAATATCATAGCCAGGACAACAATGGCTTTTATACAATCCACTGATCTTATTCAGATTTCCCAGTTTTACTTGTAGTCATTTGAATGAAACACCTATATTGTTCTATACAAGTTAATCACCTATGTAGGTTCCTGTATCCTATAAGACACTGATTTCTTCTATGTTTTTCTCTAAAAGTTTTACAGTTTTACATTTAAGCCTATGGTCCAATTTGAGTTTATTTGGGTATAAGGTATGAGGTTTAGATCAAGTTTCTTTTTTTTCCCCTATAATGTCCAGTTGCTCCAGCACCATTTGTCAAAAGGTTATTCTCCTCCATTAAATTAGTTTTGTGCTTTTTTTTTAGCTGAGCCATCCTGCCACCTGTTGGCAGCTCAGCGGCAGCTCAGCTCGGGCCGGGAATCAAACCGGCGACCCTGTTGCTCAGAGCTCGCACTCTTGAGCGAGCTCTTAACCAACTGAGCCACTTGGCCCTAGTTTTGTGCTTTTGTTAAATATTAGTTGAGCATATATGTGTGGGTCTATTTCTGGGTCCTCTGTTCCACAGATCTGTGTGTATGTCCCTCTGACAGCACCATACTCTCTGGATTACTGTAGCTATATGGTAAGCCTTACTACCAAATAGAGTACTTCCTCCTGCTTTATTATAATTGTTTAATTAGTCAAGGGCCTGTGCCTTTTCATTTAAATTTTAAAATAAGTTTTACTATGTCTATTGTCTATGCTTATAAAAAATTTTTACTGGGCCGGCTGAGTGGTGCTTTGGTTAGGATTTGGCTTGGGACACCAGCTCTGAGCAGCAGGGCCCCGGTTTGGATCCCACATGAGGGCCAGTGACGCTGCACCCTCTACAGCTAAAATGGTGAACAACAGCTCAACCTGGAGCTGGGCTGCTGTGAGTCACCGGTGACGGCGTAGGCTGCAGTGGGGCTGGCTGGCAGCAGGCATGAGCTGCCATCAGCTGCTGAGAGTGGCCATCCAATAGCCGGCGATCGACTGCCTCCCCTGGGAAGAGCTTAATGATAATACCAACATGGGCCAATGAAGCAATGTTCTTTACAACTAGACTGAAGAACAAAAGGACAGTAACTTGTCTGTTCCCCTTCCCCGATTCCCACTATATTACCATGGTCAAATAACTTAACCTATTTGAGCACTAGTTTTCCCATCTGTAAAATGGTGATAACACCATCACCATAGGGTGGAGGGCCTGTAGGTGAAGGACTCAGCCTGGTGCCAGGGTCATAGTAGGTGCTTAGTGCAGGCTAGCTGTTCATTATTGTAATCTCCACAACACTGAGTGTGATCAGTGCATTTCTTTCAGGAATCTGAAGCATTGGCCCAGTTGTGTAAAGCATCTGAATAAGAACTCAGATTGGAAATTCAAAATTCATTCTCACCATCACTAAGCCCAGGCCTGCATGTGCTGCAGCTGTAACGGCAATTTTGTCCTATCTAATCAGCATATTTATTTGCGCTGCAAGGGCTTAAGTTGTGCTTTTGCACAGAATGTTCTTCACATTTAGAAAAAGCTGCCCCTACTGCTTCCTGGGAATCTAGGCAGAAGGGAACTTGCTTTTACACTGACAAGAGTGCTGTGCAAATTGTTTCATGGCGAACAAGTATTTCTTGAGTTATAAAGTTGAGTCAGTTGTCACATCATTCATTGCTTTTTCTGTTGGTCTTTGGGATCTTTCCCTTTTAGTTATTACAAAACCTGTAAATTAACAAAATATTCACCAAGAGTAAGGTTAAGCAACGAAAATCACAAGGCTACATGGCAATCTGAATTTAAAAAGAAGCGTGAGAGCAATTTGGCAATCTCTTATCAAAATTTTAAATTCATACTTATAAGTCGGCATTTCTGCTCTAAGAATTTATTCTCGTTGAATAAGAATACCAAGCACACAGGATATGGCAGCTTTGTTTAATAGAGCAAAACCTGGAAAAATAGATATCTACCTGCCCAATTGAGGAATGGCTAAATATATTATCTGTACCATGTAGCAGTTAAAGAATGAAGTCACTGCATGGGCTGATACGGGAAAGAAGTTCAAATTCTGTAAGTGAGAAGAGAAAGTGGTAATACTCCATAGCAGGCAACTATGGCCTGTGGGCCAAATCCAGCTTGCAGCCTGTTTGATAATAAAGTTTAATTGGGACACAGCCACACCCATTCATTTATGAATTGCTGTGGTTGCCTTCGAGCTATAATGGAGAGTTTAGTAGTTGGGGCAGAGACCATATGGTTTACAAAGCCAAAAATATTTATATTTGACACTTGACCGAAAATGTTGGCCAACCCCGGCTCTACCCATGACTCTATTTGTGTTTTTCACGAAGGAAGGGTTGGGGAAAACAGATACATTAATGATATGGTTGTATGAGCATAGACAATTTCTGAAACAACAACAAACCACAGATAATGATTATCTAAAGGGGGTAGGAATATAGAGTTAAGCACGGAAGAAGTGGGGTCCTGGGAGCTTCCTTCCATTTTATATGCTTCTGTGCTCTGAACTGTTTTTCTAAAAGCATGTATAACGTTATTTAAAAATTTTTAAAGAAAATCAAGTGAAGTAGGAGAAGACCAATGGACAGTGCTTAACACAACTAGTGGCAGAGGGCTCCCAGCTCAAGGTAGGCTCTCTCCCAGTGGTCCCTGAACCACTAGCACTGAGTCACCTAAGAGATCTGTAAAAAAAAGTGTGTGTGTGTGACCTGAATTGGAACTGGGAGGGGCCAGGCCCTGGAATCTAATTTTTAACCAGTTCTCACAGGTGATTCTAACAATGATGTTTCAAACCACTGCCCTAGTCATAAATCTCAGAGATCAGCAAAAGGTTTCTTGGGGGTTGTAACGTAATCAGCATGAGATAAGCCAGCAAACCTCAGCCACAACAATATAGTTCCCATTGGTGAGTACTTCATAAACGTCAGGGCCTGTGCTATAGGCTTTATGCACTTCATCTTGTTTAATTCTCCTGCAACACTGAGCCAGAGAGGCTCAGTGACTTGCCTGAGGTCTCTGAGTGCCAGGTCACCAGGTGCGGTGTGAGGGACTGGGAATGCATGAGAAAGAGACACCATCCCAGCCCCACTGCCTCCCTGCAGTGACAAGTTAGTCTCCCCTCCCACCTGGCAAGCCACGTAATGCCGGCTGCACTTTGACTTTGAAAGTGCACCAGCTGGGGCACTTTCAGCACACAACTTTCACACTTGCAAAATGAGAGGCTCAACAGGGTCCCTTGGAAGGCCTCTTCCAGCTCTGATGTCCATGCTTCCAGGTCACAGCAGCCTTGTCGCTCACTCTCGCTCACTCTCTGCATAGTGTGGATGTTCCACTGTGACCTGCGTGCCGCCCCCTGAGGCCATCCTCCTCTGGCGTCCTCCTGGCCGTCCCTGTGGAGGCAGATGGAGTCACTGTCCTGAATTCCTGCTTGACGTCTATTTCCCTGGCATCGCTGTCTCTCCTCCCAACTCATTAAAATACATCATGTTTATACCCTGTCATCCAGCATTGCATGGAGTCCATAGTAGGAATTCAGTAAATACCTTCTGATTTCTTCTCAAATGGCTTTTCAAACAGTCAGGAGCATAACCACAGTGCGCTCCTCAAGGTGATGGAGCCAGCAGCTGGTGACTGCCTGCCTGCTTCCACAAAGAAGAGGTTTTGAGTGTGCACCAGCATGGAGTGAGGTGTCATTTTCCACACAAAGGATCCAGCATCCCACGGGGACACAGCCTGTGTCAAGGGGTATGAAAGCCACAGGGGAGACACTCTGGGGCTTCAATTTTACTGGAGAGTAAATAATCACAAGGTTATTCACAGGTTAAAAAATACAGTCATGTTAATGATTTTGAGTGCCAGTTTTCCATGAATTTTAAAAAGTAACATGCTATTCCAGGGCGATTTACTCTTTGTGGCTTCTGTCTTAGGGCTATGCTACCAGGTCCCTGGAGTCAAAGACGATTCTCTTGTGGTTTTGAAGTAAATTCAAAGGCAGAGTGTGCAGGAAACAGCTCTGCTGGGAGTTGTGAGACCTGAGTTCTTGCTCCAGCTGTGTGTGACATCAGCAGATCTTTTCACCTTTCTGGGCCTCAGTTTCCTGATTTTGTATAATAAGGTAGTGGGCACCTACCGTGAGCATAGATTTTAACATGAAAGATGTCATGTGTCTATTATTCTGATATAGTCCAGGCGAGCAGGAATGAGGTAGAAAAAAAAAATTGTCTCTGTGACTAAAGGGGATAAGGTGGGTGGCTGGGGGAATAATATCAAGTTTCAATCCACATTTGCATGATTCTGAACTTGAACTTGCAGACCACAAAGAATGGTCATGACTGTTTGCTGTGTCAAGATATGTTCATAGCTTATCTTGGAGGATGCGGCATGGCAAGTTGGAACCTGAGGTGCAACCTCATTAAGATGGTGCGCTGTGATCGGCTTTGCCTTTCTCTCCCCACACTTCCTGCCGGGATGATAGTGTGCAGTGACAGAAAATTAAAG
>NW_017731365.1:2884503-2886717 GCF_001890085.2 Hipposideros armiger | reverse complement strand
CCCTTTCCTGAGGAACAACAGAGGAAAACAGAAGGTCCAGGGGCTTACCAAAAGAGACACGGCTCTGTTTCCCTTTTACTTCAAAGCTTGACATGAGTGCTAGGTGCCGAGCACTGAAGTCCTAGGGATTCAGCCAGGAAGAAGATGGTGAACTTGTTCTCTTACACATGATTTTCTGTATTTGTGTGCAAGCAACACATCCAAACCATAGATTTCAAAAAATAATAAGGTTTTATTTTCTTTTCTGTTGGGGGGATGGTAATGGTGGTACAGTAGTTAGGGAGAGAGGATTCCATAAATATTGTAGTACTTATTTATTTTAGGAAAATTTGAAAACACAGAAAAAAATCAAATAAATAAATGTAGTGATGGTTTAATGTACTTCTCAGCAGAAGAAAAGACAGGTGTATTTATATACATTCATACATACGAAAGTTGGATAATTAAGTTCGCAAACTTTCCACCATATGCTTACATGGTGGAACATTCACGAACTTAATGGTCACACCAGTGTATATACCTATACACAAATACACACATACGTACATACATAATGATAGCCGATCCTCATTATTTGCAGATTCCAAATTTATGAATTTGCCTACTCTAAAATTTATTTGTAACCCCAAACTTAATACTTGTAGTGTTTTCATGGTCATTTATAGACATGCACAGAGTAGTGAAAAATCTGGGTCACCTGATGGTCACATTCCCAGCTAAGGCCAACCAACTGGACGTGCTGCCTTCTTGTTTCAGTGCTCATATGGTGAATAAGTGTCCTTTTGTGGTCTATTTAGTGCCATGTTTTTTGCACTTGTGTGCTTTTTGTTGGTGATTTCGCTGTTTAAAATAGCCCTCAAGTGTAGCATAATGCCTTCCCTTTGACAGTCTCACCCCCTGAACTCAGATTCTCTCTGTGTGTGTGATGGGGGTGGGGGGTGGGGACTGAAGTAGTTTTATTTGTAAATAAATTTTTAATTTTAAAAACATTTTTTAGGTTTTCAGAAAAAGTGCAAAATAGGACAGAAAGTTCCCATATTACCCTATACCCTGTTTTCCTATTAACATTTTACCTTACATTTGTTACAATTAATGGCTCAATATTGACACATTATTATTAACTAAGGTCCACACTTCATTCAGATTGCCTTAGTTTTTGTATAATATCTTTTTCTGTTTCAGGATCCAACTCAGCATTCCATATCATGTTTAGTTGTCATGTCTCCTTAGGTTTCTCTTGGCTGTGACAATTTCTCAGACTTTCCTTGTTTTTGATGACCTTGGTAAGTATTAAGGAGTATTGGTCTGGTATTTTGTAGAATGTCTCTCAGTTGCGATTTGCCTGATGTTTTGCTCATGATTACACTGGGGCAATGCATTTGGGGGACGAAGAACAGAGATAAAGTGCTATTCTCATCATATCATATGCAGGGCACACACTATCAACATGACGTATTACTGTTGATGTTAAAAGCTTGATCACCTGGCTGAGGGTTCTAGGTACTGTCGCCATAGCATCTTTGCCATAGACATTTTAGCTGTGTAACTAATGGGTCATGAGGCAATTTTGCTGTAAAAAGTATAAATGGTTGGCAGCTTGGTTTTTTGTTTGTTTGGTTTCCATTCTCCATGGATGAATCCACCGCCTTCGGTATTTAACGTATTTAAGTTAGTTGTCAATTTGGCTTCATTTCTCTGTTGACAGACTTCTCACAGTTACTCCCATTTTTATATTACATGTAAATCTTACCTAGTCCTCATAATGGTCTACACTGTGACAAGTAGACATGGTGATGGTGATGGTCTTAAAATAGTTAGCAATTCTTCCAGATAATGATGATTTGCTCCAAGACTTGACTTGATTTCTCATTTTGAAATGCACTACATTGGGAGGAGAAAAAGACATCAAGGGTCCTCTTTGAGGGCAGTGTTGAACCCATATTTCCCATAAAGACAAGTCCTTAGGTACATTCCACAAAATAAAATCAGTTATTTGTGCAGTATTGCCATGAATCTACACACATTTTACGTATATATTTTGTATTTTACAAAATTTTGTATTTTACAAATATTTTATATTTTACAATAAAGTCTTTTTAATTTTGTAATGTCCTTTTATTTTCCCTCTTTTATTTTCTGTTATTTCAATTTTTTTAAGGCAAACTTGCCTTATTGCCAATTAGTTACGCAGCAAAAATGTTTGTGGCAAAAATG